>NW_006288396.1:12001-24432 GCF_000327345.1 Myotis davidii
TATTTTGCCTCTATCGTTTCTGATTTTGTTTATTTGGGTCCTCTCTCTTTGCTTCTTGGTGAGCCTGGCTATGGGTTTGTCAATCTTGTTTATCCTTTCAAAGAACCAGCTCTTGCTTCCATTGTTTCTCTTTTATTAGTTAGGATTAGCTAATTACAATTGTATAAGTAGCTCTTTAAATCTTTGTTTCCCAGCGCTTTTGGACTTGACAATCACTTCTAAAGTACAATGTAATCATGAGAATCTCTTAGGAATTAAGTGATTACTCGGTTTTTAAAAATAAAAAGTGTAAAAAGTAAATGTGTCTTTCTAAAAGTATTGTTCATTATATATTAAGGAAAAGATGTTAAATGTTAATTTAGATCATTTTATTATAATGTCCATTTAAAAAGACTTTTAAAATATGACTTTTTTAACATTTATCTTTATAGTTGAAAGTATTACAGATGTCCCTCTTTTTACCTCCATTAACCCCCTCCTCTTTAGTCCCACCTTCTCCTCAGGCCTTTACCCCACTATTGTCTGTGTACGTAGGTTATGCATATGTGCATATAAGTTCTTTGGTTAATCTCTCCCCTTCACTCTGAGAATTGTCAGTCTGTTGCATGCTTCCATGTCTTCTGGAACTGTTTTGTTAGTTTATTTTCATTAGATTCCACATATAAGTGAGATCATATGATACTTGTCTTTCTCTGACTGGCTTATTTTGCTTAGCATAATACTCTCCAGGTCCCTCCAAGCTGTCTCAAGGGGTAAGAGATTCTTCTCTTTTAAAAATGTGTAGTATTCCATTGTGTAAAAGCGCCACAGTTTTTGTTTTTATCTACTCATCTGCTAATGGGCACTTGGGCTGTTTCCAAACCTTAGCTATCTATATATATAAAAGCCTAAGGGACCATTCAACTGTTTGACCAGTAGCTATGACACGCACTGACCTTCAGGGGGCAGATGCTCAATGCACAGGCATACAAACATGGAACAGACTGATGAATCTCAGAGGGAAGGGGGAGGAAGGAGGGCAGGAAGAGATTAACCAAAGATCTTATATGCATACTAGAGGCCTGGTGCACAGATTTGTGCACCAGTGGGTCTTTCGGCCTGGCCTGTGGGGATTGGGCCAAATCCATGCACCGGGTCTCTGACATTCCCCAACGGGTCCTGGATCACAAGAGGGTGCAGGCTAGGCCAAGGGACTCCACTGGTACATGAATCTGTGCTCCAGGCCTCTAGTTATAAATAATACTGCTATGAACATAGGGGTACATATTTTCTTTCTGATTAGTGTTTCAGGCTTCTTAGGTGATATTGCTAGAAGTGGCATCACTGGGTCAAATGGCAGTTATATTTTCAATTTTTTAAAAAATAATTCTTTATTGTTGAAAGTATTACACATATCCCCCCTTTTCTCCCATTGAACCCTTCCAGCCTGCCCCCACCCCTGACCCCAAAGCCTTCACCACTCTATTGTCTGTGTCCATGGGTTATGCATATATGAATACAAGGTCTTTGGTTGATTACTTCCCAAACATCCACCCTCCCCTGCCTTCCCTCTGAGATTCTGCACTCTATTCCATGCTTCCATGTCTCTAGATAAACTCTCCGTTCACCAGTTTATTTTGTTACTTAGATTCCATATATGAGTGAGATCATGTGATACTTGTCTTTCTCTGACTGACTTATTTCACTTAGTGTGATACTGTCTAGGTCCCTCCATGCTGTCTCAAAGGGTAAGAGATTCTTCTTTTTTACTGCTGCATACTATTTGAAGGTATAAATGTAGCAAAGTTTTTTTATCCACTCATCTACTAATGGGCACTTGGGATGTTTCCAGATCTTGGCTATTGTAAATTGTGCTTCTGTGAACATAGGGGTGCATGAATTATTTCTAATTGGTGTTTTGGGTTTCTTAGGATATATTTCTGGAAGTGGGATCCCAAAATGACAGTGCCATATTTAATTTTTTGAGGAAACTCCATACTGTTTTCCATAATAATGGCTGCACCAGTCTGAATTCCCACCAGCAGTGTACTAGGGTTCCCTTTGATCCAAATCCTCACCAGTACTTGTTGTTTGTTGATTTGTTGATGGTAGCCATTCTGACAGGTGTGAGGTTATACCTCATTGTTGTTTTGATTAGCATCTCTCTGATGATCAGTAACTGAGCATTTTTTCATATGTCTCTTGGCCATCTATATGCCCACTTTGGAGAAGTGTCTATTTAGGTTCTTTGCCCATTTTTTAAATTGGATTCTTTGTCTTCCTTTTGTTAAGTTGTATGAGTTCCTTTTATATTTTGAATATTAACCCTTTATCATATGTACCATTGTCAAATATGTTTTCCAGAAACAGTGGGCTCCATTTTCATTTTGTTGATGGTTTCCTTTGCTGTGCAGAAGCTTTCATTTTTTATGTAGTCCAATTTCTTTATTTTCTCCTTAATTTTCATTGGTCTAGGAGATGTATCATTAAAAATGCGTCTATGAGAGATGTCTGACATTTTGCTGCCTTTGGTTTCTTCTAGGATTTATATGGTTTCCCAACTTAAAATTAGGTCTTTGATCCATTTTGAGTTTATTCTTCTATATGGTGCAACTTGGTGGTCAAGTTTCATTTTTTCCATGTATCTGTCCAATTTTCCCAACACCATTTATTGAAGAGATTTTCTTGACTTCATTGTATGCTCTTGCCTCCTTTGTCAAATATTAATTGTGGGTAATGCTTGGGTAGATTTCTGGGTTCTCTGTTCTGTTCCATTGATCTATATGCCTGTTCTTGTGCCAGTACCAGGCTGTTTTTAATACAGTGGCTTTGTAGTATAACTTGAAATCTGGTATTGTGATCCCTTCAACTTTTTATTTCTCAAGACTATTGCACCTATTTGGGGTCTTTTTGGTTCCATATAAATTTTTTAGTATTTGTTCTAGGTCTGTGAATAATGCCTTTGGTATTTTAATAGGGATTGCATTGAACTTGTAGATTTCCTTGGGTAGTATAGACATTTTAATGATGTTACTTCTACCAATCCATCAACATACTATATTCTTCCACTTGTTTATATCTTCTCCTATCTCTTTTTTCAACATCCCGTAGTTTTCTGAGTACAGGGTTTTTTTTGTCTCTTTGGTTAAGTTTGTTCCTAAGTATCTTATTTTTTGATGCAATGGTAAATGGGATTGTTTGTTTAGATTCTCTTTCTGAGAATTCATTATTGGTGTATAAAAAAAGCCATTGATTTTGGGGTGCTGATTTTATATCCTGCTACATTGCCAAATCCATTTATTAAATTTAGTAGTTTTGTATGGAGTCTTTAGGGTTTTTCTATGTACAGTATCATGTTATCTGTGAATAATGACAGTTTCACATCCTCTTATCTAATTTGGATGGATGCCTTTTATTTATTTTCTTGCCTGATTGCTATGGTTAGGTCTTCCAGTACTATATTGAACAAGAGTGGTGAAAGTGGGCATCCCTGTCTCATTCCTGTTCTTAGGGAAAATGGTTTTAGTTTTTTTCCCCATTGAGTATCATCTTGGCTATAGGTTAGTCATATACGGCCTTTATTATTTTGAGATATGATCCCTCTATTGTCACTTTGCTGAGAGTTTTAATAAACAATGGGTGTTGGATTTTGTTGAATGCTTTTTCTGCATCAATTTATATGATCATGTGAGTTTTCTCTTGCAATATGCTTATGTGATATGTCACATTTATTGATTTGGGAGTATTGTACTAGCTTTGCATCCCCAGAATAAATCCCACTTGGTCATGGCGTATGATCTTTTTAATGTATTGCTGGATCTGATTTGTTAATATTTTGTTGAGGATTTTAAATCTATGTTCATCAGGGATATTGGCCTACAATTCTCCATCTTTGTAGCATCTTTACGTGGCTTTGGAATTAGGGTAATGCTGGCCTCATAGAAAGTGCTTGGAAGTGTTTATTCCTCTTGAAGTTTGGAGAATAGTTTGAGGATTATATAGGTGTTAGTTCTTTTTTGAATCTTTGGTAAAATTCCCCTGTGAAGCTGTTCAAACCAGGGCTTTTGTTTGCTAGAAGTGTTTTTGTTACTGCTTCAATGTCATCTATAGTTATCATACTATTCAGCTTTCCTGATTCTTCCTGATTGAGTTTTGTAAAATTGTATTTTTCTAGGCATATGTACATTTTGCCCAATTTGTTTGAATATAGTCGTTCATAGTATTTTTTTTTTTTTTTTTACTATCCTTTGTCGTTATGTGAGGTCAGTTGTTACTTCATCTTTTTTGTTTCTGATTTTGTTCATTTGGGTCCTTTCACTTTGTTTCATACCTTCACTTTCATTATGAGTTTAGCTAGAGATTCATAAATCTTGTTTATCTTTTTAAAGAACCATCACTTGTTTTATTGAATTTCTTATTTATTTATTTTTAGTCTCTATGTTGTTTGTTTCTGCTCTGGTCTTTATTATGCCCTTCCTTCTACCTAATCTGGGATTTTCTTGTTCTCTTTCTAATTCTTTATGTTGTAGGTTTATATAACTTATTAAAAGTATTTCTTCACTGTGTCCCGTAGATTTTGTTTGTTTGTTTGTTTTTGTGTGTTTTCATTGTCATTTGTTTGCAAGGTGTTTGTTTTTTTTTTTATTTCTTATTTGGTCTTTGTGGTAACACATTCATTGTTTAATAGCATAATATTTAACCTCCATGTCTTTTAATGTTTTTTAATGCTCTTACTATAGTTGATTTCTAATTTCATGCCATTGTGATCTGAGAAAGATGCTTGATATGATTTCAATCTGTTAAACTTGTAAAGACTTAGTGTGTGTCCTAACATGTGGTCTATATTTGAAAATGTCTGATGTGCACTTGAGAATGTATGTTTTTTAGTTTTGGGATGAAATACTCTGAAAATGTCAATTCATTCCATCTGATCTACTATGTCATTTAAGATTCCTGTTCTTTCTTTTTTAAAAATATATTTTTATTTATTTTAGAGACAAAGGGAAAGGGAGAGAGATAGAAACATCAATGATGAGAGAGAATCATTGATCGGCTGCCTCCTGCATGCCCCCAACCGGGGATAGAGTCCACAACCTAGGCATGTGCTCTTGACCGGAATTGAACCTGGGAATTTCTTTAGTATTATGAAGTGGCTTTTATTACTTCTTGTTATGCCCTTCACTTTGAATTCTATTTTGTCAGATGTAAGTATTGCTACCACACCTTTTTGTTTTCAAATCAATTTGCCTGGAAATTTTTTTTCATATCTCCACTTTCATTATGTGTGAGTTCTTTGTTCTGAGGTGAGTCTCTTGTAGACAGCATATATATGGGTCATGTCTTCTTATCCATTCAGCTACCCTATGTCTTTTGATTGCAGCATATAATCCATTTTACATTTAAGGTTATTATTGACTAGAAGCCCAATGTATGAAAATTGTGTAAGAATAGGCCTTCCTTCCTCCTGGCTGCCAGCACAGGCTTCCCTCTGGCATTCGGGACCTAGGCTTCCCTTGGGCCATACTCTGGCACTCAGGACCCAGTCTTGCTTCCCTCAGGCTACCCGCAGGCACCTGGAACCTGGGCTGGCTTTCCTCTGGGTCCAGCTTCGTCAGGAAAGATGGGTTTCTAGACGCCTTGCGCACACAATGTGACATGCTGGAGAAGAGCAGACTGAAAATGCTTAGACTCCAAGAAGCCAAGAAAGCCGTTAAAATTGATTCTTCTGTGAACCTTCCAGTAAGACTCCCCATATCTGGTCTGTCCCAGCACCCCCCTATCCCCACCAGCCAACAAGGCTCCTCCACCATGGTTTCCTGTTCTTTCTTTTTTAAAAATATATTTTTATTTATTTTAGAGACAAAGGGAAAGGGAGAGAGATAGAAACATCAATGATGAGAGAGAATCATTGATCGGCTGCCTCCTGCATGCCCCCAACCGGGGATAGAGTCCACAACCTAGGCATGTGCTCTTGACCGGAATTGAACCTGGGACCCTCAGTCCACAGGCTGACTATCTGCTGAGCCAAATGGGCTGGGGCAGAGCCCTGTTCTCTTGTTGTTGTTTTTGTCTGGAAGATACATCCAGTGTTGTGAGTGGGGTGTTAAAGTGCCCTATGATTGTATTGCTGTTGATTTCCCCTTTAAAATCCTCTGAAAGTTTATAAAGCCCAATGTATGAAAATTGTGTAAGAATAGGCCTTCCTTCCTCCTGGCTGCCAGCACAGGCTTCCCTCTGGCATTCGGGACCTAGGCTTCCCTTGGGCCATACTCTGGCACTCAGGACCCAGTCTTGCTTCCCTCAGGCTACCCGCAGGCACCTGGAACCTGGGCTGGCTTTCCTCTGGGTCCAGCTTCGTCAGGAAGGATGTCTGGAATGACTTCCAGAAGGACATCTGGTCTAATTAGCATATTGCCCTTTTATTATTATAGATAGGTACTTATTTATTGTCTTTATTATTCTTTATGTCTGTGTTATTCTCTTTCTCTCTATTTCTTCTTACAACAGTACCTTTAGCATTTCTTGCAGTACTGGTTTAGTGGTAATAAACTCTTTTAGCTTATTTTTATATGAAACTCTTTATTTCACATTTGATTTTGAATGATAGCCTTGATGGTTAGAGCAGTATTGGATTCAGTCCTTTGTTTTTCATTACTTTGCATATTTCATGCCATTCCCTCTGGCCTGAAATGCTTCTATTGAGAAGTCAGTTGAATGTCTAATGGGAATTTCATTGTAGGCAACTTTCTGTCTCTCTTTTGCAGACTTTAAGATTCTTTCTTTGTCTTTAATGTGCACCATTTTAATTATTATGTGCCTAAGTATGGGTATTTTGAGGTTCATCTTGACTGGGACTTTCTCTGTTTCCTGAACTTGAGTGACTTTTTCCTTCACCAGGTTAGGGAAATTTTCTACCATTACTTCTTTAAGGAGATTCTCTGTTACTTCCTCAGATTCTGCACCTTCTGGTACCCTTATAATGGAGTGTTGTTATGTTTCATGCTGTCCTAAAGCTCCCTTAGACTCTCCTCCTGCTTTTTAATTTTTACCCCAATTGCTGCACTGAATGGGTGTTTTCTTTTTTTCCTACATTGTCTTCTAATTCACTGTTTCCATCCTCAGCTTCTTCTATTGTACTGTTGAAATCTTCCAGAGTGTTCTTTATTTCAGCTATGACATTCCTCATTTCCAATCCATTCTTATTTAGTTCAAGTTCTCTTTTAATATTGTTATAGCACTCATTAAGACACTTATGATTCTCATTAAGTTGTTGTTCTCACTGAATTATTTGAGCATCCTTATTACCATTACTCTGAATTCTTTATCTGATGAACTGTTTACCTCCATTTTATTTGTTCATTTTCTGGTGATTCTTCCTTTCTTTGATTTGAGGGGTTATTTATTCGTCTCCCCATTTTCTATACCTTTGTTTTTGTTTCTATGTATTAAATCAAACTGCTATGCCTCTCAGACTTTGTGGGGTGGCCTTATGTAGTAGGTGTTTTGTGGACCCCAGGGGTGTAGTCTTTTAGCTCTCCTTAGCTGGGTGCTCTAGGAAAGCCTCTTATTTGAGTTATTTGTGTCCTGTTGTTGTAATTGGTTCTTGAACATTATTGTCCCATTTGTGGATGGAGTCTCCATGTGGCTCACCCATGACTACGTTATGCCAGCTATTGTGGAGGTGCTGATCGAACAAAACAAAATACAACACAATAAAAACACCAAACTGAAGAAACAAAACAAAAATATGCACAAGACCCATACAGCACCAAGAAAATTAGCCACCAGAGAAGAGAGAATGAAGAAGAGAAAAGAGAGCAAAAATGATAGAAAAATAGAAAGAAAGAATTTGCGGAGTAAACAAAAAAACGAACAAACAAAAGCACATACACATACACAAAACAACAAGGAAGTGAGGGGTCACAATATGTAGATGTAGAGCTAAAATAAGAATAAAGAATTGGGTGAAAGGCAAAGGAAAATTGTTTAAAATAAAAGGAGGGAGAAAAGAAATGAAAAGACAGCAAAAAATTGAAAGGGAAAATAGAGGAGAAAGCAGGCCTACCATAAGAATAAGAAAAAGAAAAAGGATGAAAAATCAGGAGAAAAAGAAAAGAAGGAGAAAAAATTGAGTAGTGAAAAAAGCAAAAAGAAAAATAATATGAGTAGGGGAAGGAAAGAGGAAACTTAGATATATGAATAAAACAACAGACTAGAATAATTATAAATCAATAAAGCAAATCAATAAAGGAGATAAATTTAAAAAGTGGAAAAACAAAAGAAAGAGACAAATTTAAGAAAAGAAAAGAGAAGAAAAATGGGAGAAAAAAGGGGGAAAATGTAAAAGTAAAACAAAAACACCAAAGTGGCATTCATTTCAGCCTAATTTAGTTCCCCCTGCAAGTTCACTTTGGATCCCATCCTTCTATTCTGTCTTCCAATTCTTGGATTCTTGTTAAGTACTTTGGAGCTAACCACTGTCAGGCACTGTCTTTTGGCTTTCAGCACCCTATTTGAAGCTCCAAGTGATCCACTGATACACCATTTGTGTCCATGTAAGCAGGAGTGGGCAATATGTCCTCTAATGCAGGTTTGTTAGCAGCAGGTTTCCCATGGCTGGTTCAACAAATTTCCCCTGGCTTCCAGGGCTCTGCTTCTGCCCATCTTTGCCTCATAGCCAGCTTACAATCTTAATCACTCAAAAGTCTTTTTCCAAAAAGGTGGGGGATGTGTTGTTTAGCTTTCAGGGAATATGGGTGGTGTATTTCCCTGTCCCAGAGCTCATCCTCTGTGAGTGGCCCAAAATATTACTCTGCCCATGGTTGGATAGATATCCTTGTATGGAGACCAATGGGGTCGTCTTGAAACCTGGAATTTTTATCAGTTCTTCTGTACAGAGAAAGTATCAGACTGTTTCCCAGGATATTGGCAGCAATGACCCTCCCCCAATCTAGTCACTGAGGGCTCCTTGAGACTGCTCAAACCTGCAAGCTTGGCCTCTAATTTTGTTTCCTCAGAAAAGCTTAAAATGCAGGGTGGCATGTAAGCTCCTGAGGATGGAGCAGGCTGTATCACCTAGGACAGGGTTGTTTGTTTGTTTGTTTGTTTGTTTGTTTATTTATTTATTTATTTATTGTTTTTTCTTTTCCTGCCCTGCGGCTACTGGAAGTGGCTAGCTCCTCTCATGAAAAAAGGTCATTTTGGTTTGGGGGCCTATGACCTTCTTGCTGCTATTTTTCCAAGTCTCCCAACAATGCTTCCCACAATATTTCCCATCCCAGCCTCTCCATAGGCACCTAGAGTTCGCCTCTCCTTCCCTGCACTAAAGCTTCAGATGAGTGACTGCAAATGAAAACTACTGTGTTCTAAGTAAAAACAAAACAAAACACTTCGACCAGCTCCAGTCTACAGGTTCCAGGCTTCGCTGTGGCCAGGAGCCCTGCCGCCTTTCACAGTTGGATGTCACTTGGGAAGCAGGCCTCACTCTGGTGCTCTGGTCTGTGGTGCCCAGCCTGGGTTTTTGGCCTCTATCTTCTGAGGAAACAGACTCTCCCATAACTCAACACTCTCCTCTCTTTCAGTCCTGCTGACCGGCCACCCCTGGGAACTGGGTCAGTTCCTCTTGCAACCTCGCCCTTCCTACTGATCTCCAGGTGTTCTCTGTACTTCCTTGACATAAATCTCCTCTTCAGCTGGATCTCAGTTGATAATTCCAGGTGAATGTTCTCCAATTTAGTTGTACAGTGGGGCCTTGACTTACGAGTTTAATTCGTTCCGAGACCGAGCTCGTTAACTCAAATTATTCTATCAACTCAATGCAAAAAATCAGCCACGAGACAGCTGGTATCTCAAAAAACTTGTTAGTCGGGACACTCGTAAGTCAAGGCCCCACTGTATTTCCAGTCTGGCCCTAGGACAAGGTGCACTATGGGTCTGCCTATTCAGCCACCATTTTTTTCTCTCCTATAATGCTGGAGTTCAAGAATGTCAAACTCACAATCGGGGGCCACATGCCTTGTTTATTTAACTACAAATATGTTACCCTAGGACAGTGTGGCTCTTCCACAAAATACCGACTTCTGCGCATAGGCTATGAAGTTTGAATCGCACTGTATGTGTGTGCCTGCACGTGGTATTTTGTGGAAGAGCCACACTCAAGGGGGCAAAGAGCCGCGAGCCACAGTTTGCCCACAACTGTCCTAGGAGAAGTACTAAATAATAAGATATTTGTTACAACTATGTTGTTTGGTTGCATGCTACAATGAATTTCAGTTGCTGTTGACATAATGTTTTATAAATGTAATAAACTAAAGCAATTATAGCCAATTCATTTGCCCATATAAAACTGAATAAGTGCAGCTTAGCCGGTGTGGCTCAGTGGTTGAGCATTGACCTGTGAACCAAGAGGTCACAGTTCCCTTCCTGGTCAGGGTACATGCCTGGGTTGCTGGCTCAATCCCCAGTAGTGAGCCTGTAGGAGGCAGCCGATCAATGATTCTCATTGATATTTCTATCTCTCTCTCCCTCTCTCTTCCTCTCTAAAATCAGTAAAAAATATATAAATATTTTTTAAAATTTAGTAAGTGCAACAATTACATAAGCAGTAGTTAACTACCAATATTAATAAATGTAGTATGATTTTATGGCCTTCAGTAAGAATCAGCTATGACTATCATAAGTTCAAATGTTCTCCAAAGATAGACCTACAATGCTTAACTTTATTTATACCATATTAGACTTCAGCAATTCAATTATTGTTTAGAGAAATATACAAAGTAATTTCATATTTAGTACAGCACCAAAATCAACCTCCACTTATGAAGTCGAAGCCCTAGCTGTATTAAAAAAAAGTGTCCAAAATTGAATTCAAGAGAAATAAACAGCTAGAATAAAAAAATTACATTATAAAAGTTTTTTGCTCAAGTTAAATCCAGTTATGTTGTTCATATTTTAGACTAAGAATTCTTTCTTTATCTTTAATCTACAAACTAACATATATATGATAAACTTTTAAGGCACTTTGTGTGTATAATCTTGTTTAATAAACACTGCAGTGCCTAGAAGAAACTATACTCTTGAGCTTTATATGTTCACTAGATGGCAGCATTAGATAAACAATAGATAATTAGAAAGCTTCCAATCACATTGTGTGAAGTGAAATTCCTTCTAGGCACAATTGAAAATACTTTCTATAACTGAGATATGAGATTGTTGAACTATTTATTTTTTATTTCATGCAATTGCTCTCATTTCTCTTACTAGAATAGTGTATTAATTTTAAACATTTTTATTATTTAAGAAGGAAAAGGTATTTCAACATTTTGTTTAAGAATTCTTCTTGAAACTTATTTAGAAAAAATAGCTTTGGCTTCTGCTGATGGCTTAATTAAGAGTGAATTCAAATATTTTGTTTGAGTGTCAGATTACAAACTCTTGATTGGGAGGGCATGAGAGAGTGGGCTCACTATATACTGAATTATTAGGGTCTGGATCTATGCATTAAAAAATGTACACTAAAAAGTTAGTTAGTCACTTTTTACCTCTAACTTGACTCACACTATAGTGCACATGTACATGAGCTGGGGATTAGTGGAGGTGGTATGTTAGTACATACAGATAGTTCAAAATGAAGTTCCTAATAATATGGTAAAATGGAAAAAAGTACTATAAATATCAACATGTCCCTAGTCAAGAAGAATTGAGTTAAAATATTTAATTAAGTTAATATGTAAAAAAGTTAAAATGGATTGTCATAATATTGATAATCCTATCTAATAAAAGAGAAACATGGTAATTAGCCGTACCTCCGCTACCCATCCCATTGGCTAATCAGGGTGATATGCAAATTAACTGCCAGCCAAGATGGCGGCCGGCAGCCAGGCAGCTGACACGAACATGGAGGCTTGCTTGCTTCAGTGACGGAGGAAGCCAAGGTTCCCCGCCTGCCTTGCCGGCCTCTCAGCTGCACTCTAAACAACATTGTAACACATATAGAAGCTAAACAAAACCGGGGGCTTCAGCCAGAAGGACCGCACCATTGTTTCAAATAGAGAAGGGTAAACAAAGGCCAGAAATCTGCTTTCAGCAGCGGAGGCCTCATAGCTGGAGCCGAGCCTCAGAGCTAAACCTGGTGGCCTAGAATTAAAAAAAAGGAGAAAAGGACAGGTTGGGAGCTTCAGTCACTTGCCAGCCTGAAAATGGCCCTCAGCCCCTCACCCAGACTGGCCAGGCACCCCAGCGGGGACCCCCACCCTGAAGGGGCTGTGGCCAGCCTGCAAACAGCCATCAGACACGCACCCAGACTGACCAGGCACCCCAGAAGGACTCCCCTCCCTGAAGGGGGTGTGGCCAGCCTGAAAACAGCCCTCAGCCCCTCACATAGGCTGGCCAGGCACCCCAGGGGGCACCCCCCCCCTGATCCAGGACCCCCTTCAGGGCAAACCAGCCAGCTG
>NW_006288396.1:24611-29358 GCF_000327345.1 Myotis davidii
GACCTGCTTTGTGTGTGACGGGATGGAGCCGCAACCTCCACATTAGCCCTGCCCTGAGTGTGACAGGGGGGAGCTCCTCAACCCCCTGATGAGCCCTGCTCTGTGCATGACAGGAGGGAGCTCCCCAACCCCCTGATCGACCCTGCTCTGTGCATGACAGTGGGGAGCTCCCCAACCCCCTGATCGACCCTGCTCTGTGCGTGACAGGTTACAGAGCCCCAACCCCTGTAATGGGCCCTGCTCTGTGAATGACAGGGGGGCAGCTCCCTAACACCCTGATTGGCCCTGCTCTGTCCATGACAGGGGTGGTGCTGCAACCTCCCCATCGACCCTGCCTTGAGTGTGACAGGGGGCGGTGCCCCAACCCCCCAATAGGCCCTGCCCTGAGCGTGACTAGGGGTGGCATCACAACTTTCTGATCCGCCCTGCTCTGTGCATGACAGGGGGCGGCAACCCAACTCCCCGATCAGCCCTGCTCAGAGCCTGACCAGGGGCTGCTCCTAGGGATTGGGCCTGCCCTCTGAGCAGGCCTAAGCCAGCAGGTGGTTATCTCCCGAGGGGTCCCAGACTGCGAGAGGGCACAGGCTGGGCTAAGAGACCCCCCCCTCCCCTCTGAGTGCACAAATTTTTGTATGCCAGGCCTCTAGTATTAATATAAAATTGATACTCTGCAATAGTTTGGTATGGGCCTAAAAGATATCCCATGTAACATTTGTGTCAATAATCAATGTATAACCTGGAAATAATAAATGAAAGACCTCGTCCATCATGCTTAGAAGATAGATGGAGAGTATTATAGGTGGATTTGTACTCCCCTTAAAAACTCATATGTAGAATTCCTAACCCCAATACTTCAGAATGTGATCTTATTTGAAAATAGAGTAATTGCAGATGTAATTTGTTATGATGAGGTCACATTAAAGTAGTGTGGACCCAAAATCAAATATAATTGGTGTGTCTACAAAAAGTGGAAATTTTTTCCACTGTGGAGTGAACAGTGAAGAACAGAGGCCATGGAATAGCTTTGGTGTCTCAGCCACCCCACTCCTCCCAGCACTACACACTCACTGTCCTCACCTACAGGAGCCAAATTCCAAAATGGCAATGGAATAAGCAGAAGCCACACTGTCACTCTCCTGGACCAAACTGGACATAAAACTAAAATACAGAAGAACGTCCCTGAATAATCAACTGAGGACTAGCTGGAAAGAACCCTGATAACCAAGGATGCGAAGTGGAGACTGCATAGAGACTGGTAGGAAGTGCCAAGGCATGAAAGGGCTGGCCAGGTTCCCACAGACAGCAGCTGAAGGTCTGGAGAGATATCTCAGCTGTGGGGGTTCCCACTGAGAATTCTGAGGTTTAATCCCAAAGCTGGGATGCACAGACCATAGCACCAAAACTGATAAAGGTTGTGAAAAAGAAAAGGGTTGCTATCTGCCAGCAAGAGGTGGCTGGAAATGCAGGCACCCTCTTAAAGGACCAAGGCACACAATTTTGTATGCATCCACTCAACTTGGGCTCCAACAGGCACGAGCAGAGTGGTCTGGAGCTGTGTGAACAGAAGGCAGGGTTGGGGGCTCTGGAGTTGGAGCTAAAAGGTCAACCACTGTGGTTTCCTGTGCTGAGGCATTTCCTCACCCAGCAGAGGACATCTTTCTCCCATGGATGTTTGCTATCCAGACAGTTATCAACTGGGGGAAGGCAGTTGCCCCACCTGGTTGGAAGAACTCTTGCCCTACTTTATTAGCTTGAGCCTAATAAAGGCTGATAACAATCAGACTGCAGGCAGAGGAGGATCTGTGGAGGCTTTGAGTCTTTTCCTGATCTACTTCTGGCCCTGGGCTAGGAAAAGCAGACCCTGGTGCACATGTTGGTTCTTTCTGAAGACATCTAGCCCTGGTAGAGGGAGCCACAAGTGGTGGATTGCTGATAGCTCCAAACAATACTCTGGACCAGTCACAAACAGCATCTGACATTGTCCTACACTAGAGATCGGAAGTAATGGCAGATCTACCTAAAACACAGACACAAACCAGCCAGAATAGGGAGGAAAAAACAAGCCTGTGATAAAAAAAAATAGAATTCTCAAGAAAAAGAGCTAAATACATTGGAGATAAGAAATATACCATACATAGAATTCAGAATAATGACAGCAAAGATTCTCAACTGCATGAGAAATGATATAGAAACTATGAAGAATGACATAGCACTAATAAAGAACACAGTGAAAGGAATACACAGAAGATTAGGAGAAGCAGAGGATTGGATCAGTAAATTAGAAGATAGGGTAGAAAAAAATCACTCAATCAGAGAACCCAAAAGAAAAAAAAACAATGAAAAAACAGGGGGACAGCTTAAGGAAGCTGTGGGACAACATAAAATATAACAATATTCATATCATAAGAGTATCACAAGAGTAGGAAAGTGACGGAGGGATAGAGAACATGTTTGAAGAAACAATGGTAGAAAACTTCCCTAATCTGATGAAGGAAAAAGTCACACTAGTTCAGGAGGCACAGAGTCTCATGCAAGAAGAATCCAAAGGGGCGCATGCCCAGGCACAGCATAATTAAAATGCCAAAAAATAAAGACACAAAAAAATCTTAAAGGCATCAAGAGAAAAGAAATTTGTTACCTACAAACTAGCTCCCATAAGGCAGTCAGCTGATTTCTATAAATTCTACAGGCCAGGAGGGAATGGCATGAATTATTCAAGGTAATGAAAAACAAGGATCTGAAACCACGATTACTATATCCACCAAGGCTATCATTCAAAATAGGTGGTGAAATAAAGAGCTTCACAGACTAAAAAAGGCTAATGCCATTTACCACCACCAAACTAGATCTGAAAGAAATTCTAAATGGACTGCTGTAATGACAAGAAGAAATAGAGAAAGAAATATAGGCATACAGAATAAAAATGGCAATAAATGCTAAGTGAAATAAGCCAGTCAGAGAAAGATAAATATCACATGATCTCACTCATTTGTGGAATATAATGAACAACACAAACTGATGAACAAAAACAGATCCAGAAACAGAGAAGCATCAATCAGACTGTAAAACCTCAGAGGGAAGGTAGGGGAGGGTGGGGGTAGGGGGAGAGATCAACCAAAGGACTTATATGCTAGCATATAGGCCTAACCAATGGACACAGACAACAGGGGGGTGAGGGGATGAGGGGAGGGGATAGGGGATAATGTGGGGATAAGGACACATATGTAATAACTTAATCGATAAAAAAGAAAAAATGGCAATAAATAAGTTTCTATGAGCAATAACCTTAAACATAAATGGATTAAATCTTCCAATAAAAAGAGAAAGTCAGCCGAATGGATACAAAAACAAGACTCAATTATATTCTGTCTACAAGAGACCAACCTCTGAACAAAAGACTCGCAAGATGCGCATGAAGGTATGAAAAAATGTTCCATGTTTATTTAAACAAACAAACAAACAAAAGCTGGGGTAGCAATACTCATATCTCACAAAATAGACTTCAAAATGAAGTCCATCATAAGAGACAACAAAGGTCACTACATAATAAAAAAAGTATGGATCCAAAAAGAGGATATATCCATGGTAAATATATATGCACCTAATATAGGAGTTCCTAAAAGAATTCCAGAGAAATTTAAGAGAGAGGTTGACAGCAACACAGTCATAGTAGGGGACTTTAACACCTCTATGACTTCAATGAGCAGATCATCTAGACAAAAAAATTAACAAGGAAACAGATACTCTGAATGACAAACTGGATCATAAGAATTTAATTGACATTCATAGAACATTTCACCACAAAGCTGCAGAATACATAACCTTCTCAAATGAACATGTGCCACTCAAAAAGATCACATGTTAGGACATAAAACAAGTCTACACAATAGAGAGGCGGCCCACCGGCCATGAGTTTGACATGCATGCTTGCTCTACAAGTTAAAGAAGATTGAAATAATATCAAACATCTTCTCAGATCACAATAGAATGAAATAAGAAATCAAGACCCCAAGACATTTAAACATATGGAGGCTATATAGCATGTTATTAAAAAATGAATGGGTTACCAACAAGACCAAGAAAGGAATAAAAAAATTCCTGGAAACAAATGAAAATGAACACACAACTACCTGAAGTGTGTGAGACACTGCAAAAGCAGGCCTGACAGGGATGTTTATAGCACTACAGGCCTACCTCAAAAAACAAGAAAAAATAATAATAAAATACTGAACCCTACAACTTAAAGAATTAGAAAGAAAACAACAAGGAAAACCCAGAGTAAGTAGAAGAGAGAGAATAATAAAGATTAGAGCAGAAATATATGACATAGAGACTAAATAAACAATGAAACGAAGTGCTGGCTCTTTTTAAAGATAGACAAGATTGATGAACCATTAGCCAAACTAATTAAGAAATGAAGTGAGAGGACCTAAATAAATAAAATCATAAATGAAAGCAGACAAGTAACTACTGACACCACAGAAATATAAAGGATGGTAAGAAAATACTATGTACAAACTATATACCAACAAGCAGGCCAATGTAGAGGAAATGGACAAATTCCTAGAAAAATACAATCTTCCAAAACTTCATCAGGAAGAATCAGAAAAGCTTAGTAGGCCAATAACAACTGATGAAATAGAAGCAGTAATAATAAGAAAAGAAAAAAACCTCCTAGCAAACAAAAGCCCTGATCCCGGCAACGGGACAGCTTCTGCATTGAGCATATGGCCCCTGGTGGTCAGTG
>NW_006288397.1:0-521 GCF_000327345.1 Myotis davidii
GGTTGTGTTTCAGATCTGGTCGACTTCTCATCTCAGCCCTTCCTGTCATCATGTCCCTGATGGTCGCTCTCTGCGTTAAGAAGAAAAGCATTGTAGGGATTCTGGTCCCCTCACTGAGAGCAACGTCCCCAACCCTCCACGCAGTGCTGAGCAGGGCACACGGAGTCCAATCCCCAAACCTCACCTGAGGGTGATTTATTTTTAGAGAGAGGAGCAGAGAGAGAGAAACAACAATGTGAGAAACATCAATTGGTTGCCTCCCATATATGCCCTGACCAGGTATTGAACCACAACCTTTTGGTGTGCAGGACAGTGCTCCCACCAACAGAGCCACCCCTCCAGGGCTCACTGGTTTATTTTTATCTTCCCATGCCCAAAACACATTTTTATGACAAAATGTTTTATAGTAAGCATTTGTAGTATTTAGGAAAGCTAGTTTTTTTTAAAGACTATTTTCTTACTCAATCCCAACACCTGTCCCGCTTCCTGTGGTGAACCACCTGCATCCTGAGAATCTGCTG
>NW_006288398.1:0-208 GCF_000327345.1 Myotis davidii
AAGCCAAGGTTTCCTGCCTGCCGCGGCCAAGCTCTGAGCTCCGAAAGCAAAAATGTTTAAATTATAGAATCTAAACAAGCCCCAGATTCCTGTTTTCAGCCAGCCAGGGCCTCAGAGCTGGACGTGCCAGTGACAGCAACAGAGTTTCAATTATAGAAGGTAAATAAATACCAAGAAAAAAAAGAAAAAAAATGAGAGGCTGGGAGCT
>NW_006288399.1:0-308 GCF_000327345.1 Myotis davidii
CCAGAGGTTCCGCTTCAGCGCCCCGTCCCAGGGTGCAGCCAGCATGCGAAGCTGGTGGCGGCCTTTGGAGCATCAGCGGTCCCTGCAGCCCCCGAGGATGCTTTTCTCCGTGTGGTTCTAACAGCGCAGAATGGGATGTGTGTAAGCGCTCTAACCCCTGTCACCATGGTAACATGGGAGGGGAGTGAGTCTCAGGCACGCACCCCTGTGACCCACATGGAGGGTCATACTGACTCAGCAGCGCAAACCCACGAGGCACCAGGTGGGGGCGCTGTGGGGGGACGGGGAGGAGGAGCTCAGAGAGGAGC
>NW_006288400.1:0-307 GCF_000327345.1 Myotis davidii
GACACAGACAACAGGGGGATGAGAGCATGAGGCGGGGGTGGGGGGTTTGCGGGTTAAGGGGGGATGAAGGCATGATTACATATGATTACACATATGTATTACCTTAACCAATAAAGAAATTAAAGATTAAATATTAAAAAAGAACAATGCTGGTAATTAATTAAAAAGAAACAATTATTAAAATGTCTCACTTGCATTTCAGTATGCAATTCTTTTTATTAAAAAGCCTTGTGGAAATAAAAAAATCAAACTGTAACATTTTCCCAAATAAACTATTTCAGAACGTGGTGGAATATTTTATATTACT
>NW_006288401.1:0-1853 GCF_000327345.1 Myotis davidii
CCATAGACACAGTCAACAGTGTGGAGATGGCCAGAGGAGAAAGGAAGGACATGGTGGACGTGGGATAAGAGAGGGAAAATGGGGACGTCAGTAGTAATGACATCAATAAAAATAAAGTAAAAAAATGAATATGATACCCAGCTGGGTGGCTCAGTGTTTGAGCATCAACCTATGAACCAGGAGGTCACAGGCTCGATCCCCAGTAGGGGGTGTTCAGGACACAGCCAATCCGTGGTTCAGTCTTATCATGCATGTTTCTATCTCTCCCACTCCCTTCCTCTCTGAAATCAATAAAAGAAAATAAAATAATTTTAAAAAATAAACATGCGCCATCGAAGATTATTAGAAAAAAAATTAACCTACCTTTAAATTGACTATTATGCAGAAAATGCAAACTAAAAGAACCTGACATTTTTTGTATCATTTTCATTGAATTTATTGGGCCGCCATCCTATATAATAAAAGCCTAATATGCTAAGTGTCTGGTCATTCATTCAACCAATCAGAGGATAATATGCTAATGATATGCTAAGGCGGCTCAACCGCTTGCCATAATGCAATGACTACCAGGGGGCAGACACTCCGGCCAGTAGGTTAGCTTGCGGCTGGGGTCTGGCTGATAGGGACTGAGCGATATGGGCCAGTCACACCCTGGAGCCCTCCTGAGTCCCTCCCTGGCTGGCCAACATCCCACATCCCTCCCTGGCCCTGGTCATGCATTGGTGGGGTCCCTTGGGCTGGCCTGCACCCCATGATGCATTGACTACCAAGGGGCAGACACTCCGGCCAGTAGGTTAGCTTGCGGCTGGGGTCTGGCTGATAGGGACTGAGCGATATGGGCCAGTCACACCCTGGAGCCCTCCTGAGTCCCTCCCTGGCTGGCCAACATCCCACATCCCTCCCTGGCCCTGGTCATGCATTGGTGGGGTCCCTTGGGCTGGCCTGCACCCTCTCGCCATCCAGGACCCCTCGGGGGATGTCGGAGATCCAGTTTCAGCCCAATCCCTCAAACCAGGCCGAGGGACCCCACTGGTGCACGAATTCGTGCACCGGGCCTCTAGTTGGTTAATAAAAATAAGGTTAATGGGTGAAGCAAAATAAAAAACAAACACAAAAACTCATAAACACAGACAACAGTCCAGTGATGACCGGAGAGCAAAGGGGGTTGGGGGAAGGAGAAAGAGGGTAAAAGGAGGATTATTGGTGATGGAAGGAGACTTGACGTGGGGTAGTGAACACAGACTACGATAGACAAACGATGTTATAGAACCCCACGAGTTTTATAGAGTCACTAGAGGCCTGGTGCACGAAATTAGTGCATTTGTGGGGGAGGTGGTCCCTCAGCCTAGCCTGTGCCCTCTCGGGGAGTGGACCTAAGCCATCAGTCGGACATCCTTAGTGCTGTCGGGGAGGTGGGAGAGGCTCCCGCCACCAACCACCACTGTGCCCACCAGCCAGGAGCCTGTGGGAGCACACTGACCACCAGGGGGCAGCAGCTCCTGCATTGAGCGTCTCCCCCTGGTGGTCAGTGTGCATCATAGACCTGGTCCTTCGGCTCTTCAGCCTATTTGCATGTTAGCCTTTTATTATATAGGAATATAAACATTATTTTTAGAGTATAACTGTTGCTTCTTTGAAAGGCATGATATAAAGCTTAATATGATAAGAGTTAGGGAAAATTTAGTGGGGCAAGATGAAACATCCTGCACTGTTTGATTACTCATCATTATATTGTTGTAAAATGCTCATTCTAGTGCCCATTTCAATTCATCTGAATTCTTCCAAGATCCACTTAAGGTAGTTTCTTTCAATCTTTGAAATTTCTTTCTTTCCAAGAGTTCTACTTTTCCCTA
>NW_006288401.1:2768-4133 GCF_000327345.1 Myotis davidii
TTCTCTCTCCTCTCCCTCTCCCTTTCTCTCTGAAATCAATAAAATTAAAAAAATATTTTTTAAACAATAAAAATATATATTTTTTAAAAAGTCCCTAGTTGGTTTGGCTCAGTGGTTGAGGGTCGACGTATGTATGAACCAAGAGTTCAGGGTTCGATTCCCCATCAGGGCACATGACCCCGGGTTGTGGGCTGGATCCCCAGTAAGGGGCGTGCAGGAAGCAGCCGGTCCATGATTCTCTCTCATCATTGATGTTTTTCTCTCTCTCTCCCTTCCTCTTTGCAATCAATAAAAATATATTTTAAAAAATAACTAACAAATAAAAGACAAATCTCTCCCCCAGGGTGGAGCATGCAGGAGGCAGCTGGTCCATGATTCTCTCTCATCATTGATGTTTCTTTCTCACTCTCTTCCTCTCCCTTCCTCTCTCTCTGCACTCAATAAACATACATTTTAAAAAATAACTAATAAATCAAAGACAAATCTCTCCCCCAGGGTGGAGCATGCAGGAGGCAGCTGGTCCATGAGTCTCTCTCATCATTGATGTTTCTTTCTCACTCTCTTCCTCTCCCTTCCTCTCTCTCTGCAATCAATAAAAACATATTTAAAAAAATAATAAATAAAAGACACATCTCTTCCCAGCAGGCCTGGGAGGGAATTGTATGAAGGTTTCCTTCCCATTTTCTCTCTTTCTCTACCGGCCGGGGCAGCTCTTTTGTGCAAACCAGCAGGCGGCCTATAGAAATGTCACTGGGACCCCAGGGAGCCCAGGGTCTTAATAGCCCGAAGAATCCTCTATTATTTAACTCCACTCACCAGATAAGGGCTTTTCAAGCACCCTTTCTAGCCAGAAGCCGCAACGCTGCAGCTGAAAAAGAGAGAGGACGGCCTTTATTCACCCAGAAACATCCTCCAGGAAGGAACTGACTTTTACCTCCATGTAAGAGGGGGTGTCTGCGGGGCCGAGCGGGGTGTCTGCAGGGCCAAGCTGGGTGTCTGCGGGGCCGAGCGGGAAATCTAATTGGGAGTCTCTGATCTGATTCTCTCTCTCTCTCTCTCTCTCTCTCTCTCTCTCTCTCTCTCTCTCTCCCTGTGGGGACAACAGGCTTACATCCATCCAGATTCTCAACCTTCCTCAGGACGCGACCCTTTGAATACAGCTCCTCATGCTGTGGGGTGACCCCCAACCATAAAATTATTTTCGTGGCTACGTCATCACTGTCATGTGGATGCTGTTATGAATCGTCATGGAAATATCTGATATGCAGGATGGATTTTCATGATGACCAATGGAACATAATGAAAGCATAGTGATTCATCACAAAAAAAAAAAAATATGTAATTCTAGATGTGTTTTCTTAGACG
>NW_006288401.1:5407-5784 GCF_000327345.1 Myotis davidii
TGTCTTCATTTCCACCCTTAAAAACTGCATTCACAGTGCAGAGTCCTCGTCACTCACCAAATGGCTCCATGGTGATGTGACTGGAAAAAACCATCGCGTCTCATTTAATTAGCAACGGAATTAAAATCCGGGGACGCCCGAGCACGAAGCCAAAGTGTTTCTCGAGTGAAGGGCTTAAGTTTCACTTAAAAAAAAAAAAAAACCTACACAAATCTCTCTCTGTCACACGGATTCTTAGGAGTCAGACGCCTCCGCTGTCTTCAGGGCCTCCTCGTCCACACACGAGCTTGTAACGCAAAATAGTGCAGGAAATCTTAAACGTGGGGCCTTGCAGAATAGTGTGGGGTGTGGGGAGGGTGGGAATGGGAATGTGGTAT
>NW_006288402.1:0-765 GCF_000327345.1 Myotis davidii
CCTCTTCTTAAAGAATACCCTTCAACATCTATATATATAAAAGGTTAAGTGACCATCTGACCTGCTGGTACCTATGATGAGCACTTACCACCAGGGGACAGACTCTTCATGCAGGAGCTGCTGAGCTGCAGTGACTTGGCAGCAGTGGTTCTCGGGTGATACATCCCAGAAACAGAGAGGAGGGAGCCCAATTCCTCGCAGAGCCACGCGACTCCACCTTCATACATGGGTTATGTTGTTGCTGGGGCACTGTCAGCCCCAAATTTGGTTTACTGCACACTTGCATTTGTGTTCTACAACCTGTACAACAGCAACTTTGCAGAGTGCCTTCTTGCACTCTGGGACCCCTCAGGGGATGTTGGAGAGCCAGTTTTGGCCTGATCCCCACAGGCCAGGACGAGGGACCCTACCTGCTAGAGGGACACCACTCATTCTGCAGATGCCCTTTGAGCTGTGGCACTGCCCCAGGTGTGGCCAGCAGGGGAGGGACCTCAGAAGGTTCCATTTCGCACAGTCCACCCTGCCAGCCACCAGCTGGGACCGCCTGCATTAGTCCCTGCCCTGGAGACAGCACTGTGAATAGAAAGTTCCAAGAATGAGTTTTCTTTCTTTTTCTTGCGTCCCTCCCCCTGCTCACTCCACAGATGCCCTTCGGGCCATGGTGCCACCCCAGGAATTCTAATTAATTTCCTTTCAATGTGCATGAATCTGTGAACTGGGCCACTAGTATCATAACACTGATTTGGTGGTGATGAACTCCTTTAG
>NW_006288403.1:0-500 GCF_000327345.1 Myotis davidii
TGTATCCTGCTACATTGCTGAATTCGTTTATTAGGTCTAGTAGTTTTTTGGTGAAGTCTTTCGGGTTTTCTCTGTATAGAATCATGTCATCTGAGAATAAGGACAGCTTTACTTCTTTTCCAATTTGGACACCTTTTATTTCTTCTTCTTATCTGATTACTATGACTAGCACTTCCAGGACTATGTCGAACAGGAGTGGTGAAAGTGGGCATCCCTGTTCTTGTTCCTATTCTTAGGGGAAATGAGTTTAGGTTTTGCCGATTGAGCCTGATGTTGGCTGTAGGTTTGTCATATATGGCTTTTATTATGTTGAGGTATGATCCCTCTATTCCCACTTTGCTGAGAGTTTATATCAAGAAAGGGTGTTGGATTTTTTATTTTTTTTATTTTGTTTTATTGCTTAAAGTATTACAAAGAGTATTACATATGTCTCCTTTTATATTTTTCCCCCTTAACATTCCCCTGGACTCCCCTACCCCTCAGTGTCTTGTGTCCATTGG
>NW_006288404.1:0-547 GCF_000327345.1 Myotis davidii
GGATATCACCCCTGAAAAAGCACTTACATCCAGAATATCGAAAGAACTCTTCTAGCTCGATAATAATGATACAAGCAACTCAATTTTTAAAATATGCAAAGGTTTTAGCAAGCACATTACAAAGAATAAATATGCATGGCCATTAAGCACATGAAAAGATGTTCAATATCGATAGTCACCAGGGAAATACAAATTAAAGTCACAATAACATAATATCACATACCTACCAGAATGGCTAAAATAAAAACGATGGACAACACCAACTGTTGGAGAGAACACAGGAGACTGGGGAAGGTAAAAAGCTGCAGACAATTTGGAAAATAGTTTTGCTGTTCCTTATAAAGTTAAAGTTACAATATGACACAGCAATTTCACTACTAGTTATTGACCCAAGAAAAATATGTCCACACAATGATTTGTATAGGAACGTTCATAAGCGCTTTATTCATACTAGCCAAAAATTGGAAATAACCCAAATGTCCATTGAAGGTCAATGAATAAATAAATTGTGACATAGCCATGTAAATTGCGACATATCCATATTACC
>NW_006288405.1:0-944 GCF_000327345.1 Myotis davidii
GTAGTGATACATGTGTTGGAGACTTCTGTTTCAGTGAAAACACTCACGAGCAACAGAGGAATGAATGTGGAGACGAGCCTTGGAAAGAAGCTATGGACAGGGCTTCCTTTGTGAGCAGGTCCAGCTTCTACTTATCTTCGGTGCCTTCAGCCAGCAGGGGGGTTGGGGAAGTCTTGCAATACAACTCAGAGCTTCCCAAGCAACAGGCCATTCTCAACACTGTGGAGCTACCCTGTGGAAATGAGATTTCACAAGAATTTCTAGATGGAAAAAGTCATCACCATTGGGATGAATGTAAAGATGCTGCCAGCCACAACCTGAAAGTTGTTCAATGTCACGGTGACTGTCCTGGAGAACTGATTTATGAGTGTAACAAATGTACGAAAGTTTTTAGACAAATCTTTGATCTCATGAGACATAAGAGAGTTCACACTGGAGAAAAGCCTATAAGTGTTGAGAATGTGGGATTTCCTTTCGTAAAAGTTCCAAGCTCACTGTACCACCTCCAAGTTCACACTAAAGAAAAGCCATATGAGTGTAGAGAATGTGGGATGTCCTTCCGTGAAAGGTCTAAATTCAATGCACAATTTTGAGTTCACACTGGAGAGAAGCCATATAAGTGTACTGAATGTAGGAAGTCTATTAGCACAAAATCCAGCCTTACCAGGCACCTGAGAGTTCACAGTGGCAACAAGCGGTATGAGTGCTGTGATTGCGGAAAATCCTTCAGTGCTAAGTCTTACCTCAAAAAACACCAGAGAGTTCACACTGGAGAGAAGCCATATGAGTGTACTGAATGTGGGAAGTCTTTTAGCCAAAAAGCATCAAATCACTCACATCTCTCCCTGTCCTATATCTTGACACCCACTTCATTGACAAGGGGCAGTGTGGGCTACATGTGAGGCCCAGAACTCAGGTATCTTCTCTCTACTCAACTGCCTTTA
>NW_006288406.1:0-202 GCF_000327345.1 Myotis davidii
CATGGGGTGGCGAGTGGGAGGTTAGCTGGGAGTCGCGGCCTCCTGTTTCTCCCTCCACATCCGCAACTGTCCCCACCCTCATGCCAGGAAGCACAGGGTACCCCTGACAGCCACCCACCCTCTGCCACCCCTTTTAAGCCTGGTGGGTGTGGCACGGCCCCCCATTCCACACCTTCTCTGGGCCTGTTAAAACAACAACCCA
>NW_006288406.1:349-884 GCF_000327345.1 Myotis davidii
AGACCACGTGGTGAGTAGCACAGCCTGTGGAAAAGGTAAGCGCACATTCTGGGTTCTTGCTGTCTCCGAGGGTGAACTTGCTGTCTCTGGGGGTGAACTTGCTGTCTCAGGGGGTAAACTTGCTCTCCTCACTTGTAACCCGCAGCCCCTCCCCCGCTGGCGTTTTTGATCAGAAAATGAGTTCCTGCCTGGTTGGAGTGGAGGCCTGAGGTCCAAACCTGGCTCACTGGGGTGAGGCCGGCCGCCTGCTGCGCCAGATTGGAGCACGCTGAGGGGACTTACACACAACAATTCATGGAACTCCAGCGTTGGCCTTTATTGTGTGACCTCAGCTGGCCGAGTTTGCACTTGACCAAGGGGGCCCCACAGCCCCCGGCGCCAACTCCCCCGGGACCTGGCTCCTCAAGTCTGTTGGCTCCTAGGCCAGCTCAGCCCTGCTCAGGGCGTGGGGGACAGAGAAGGGGCAGAAAAGTGGCTGCCGGACGGTGGGCAGTGTCCAGGAGGTAGAGGTCGCTTTCCTCAGAGCACCAGGCCC
>NW_006288407.1:0-816 GCF_000327345.1 Myotis davidii
GGAAAAAGGGTAGGGAAAAGGGGTGGAAAAAGGAGAGGCAAAAGGGAAAGAAAATGGGGACGGAAAGTGGGAGGAAAAAGTGTGGTAAAAGGGGAGGGAAAAGGGGTGGAACAAGGGAGGGAAAAGGGTGGAAAAAGGGAGGCCAAAGGGAAGGAAAAAGGAGAGGGAAAAGGGAAGGAAAAAGGGAAGGCCAAAGGGGAGGCAAAGGGAGGAAAAAGGGGAGGGAAAAGGGGTGGCTAAATGGAAGGAAAAAGGGTGGAAAACGGGGAGGCAAAAGGGAAAGAAAACGGGGACGGAAAGTGGGAGGAAAAAGTGTGGTAAAAGGGGACGGAAAAGGGGTGGAAAAAGGGGAGGCAAAAGGGACGGAAAAAGGGTGGAAGAAAAAGTGGGGAGGGAAAAGGGGTGGAAAAGGGAGGGAAAAGGGGTGGAAAAAGGGGAGGCCAAAGGGAAGGAATAAGGGGAGGAAAAGGGGAAGGAAAAGGGGGAGGCAAATGGGGAGGAAAAAAAGGAGGGAAAAGGGGTGGAACAATGGGAGGCAAAGGGGAGGACAAAGGGGGGAGGGAAAAGAGGAGGCAAAAGGGAAAGAAAACGGGGATGGAAAGTGGGAGGAAAAAGGGTGGTAAAAGGGGAGGGAAAAGTGGTGGAACAAGGGAGAGAAAAGGGTGGAAAAAGGGAGGCCAAAGGGAAGGGAAAAGGGGAGGGAAAAGGGAAAGAAAACGGGGACGGAAAGTGGGAGGAAAAAGGGTGGTAAAAAGGGAGGGAAAAGGAGGAGGCCAAATAGAAGGAAAAATGGAAGGAAAAAGGGGGGGCAAAAGG
>NW_006288408.1:0-362 GCF_000327345.1 Myotis davidii
CCCCCCCCACCCCAGGAGCAGGGGGCGGTCTCCTGGCACAAACCCTGTGCCAGGGCAGCAAGTGTGAGGTCCCAATGCCCAAGGCCCGGTGCCCTGGGGGCCCTGGAAGGTGGCGCCCCAGGCCTACTCCCTTCCTCCCAGGTGCCCCTGTAGCTGGAGGTTAGCACCGTTTGCTCAGCTCTCCATCGCTTGCCCGCCCTGAGTGCATAAGGCTCTTCTGGGACATTTATGGGACCCAGGAGGGGCCATCATCGCTGGGTAGTGCTGTGCTCCCCGTCCCTGAGGCAGGTCTCACCACAGTCTATCTGCCATGGGCAAACTCCGGCCCACGGCTGGATCCGGCCCGTTTGAAATGAATAAAA
>NW_006288409.1:0-201 GCF_000327345.1 Myotis davidii
AATCCTCACATAACTCCATGGGTTATTAGAATTATTGTATTTGTTTTACAAATGGCAATTTTGTATATCTTGGAAGGAAATGCCAAAGATGATCAGAAGGATGCCATTTTTCTTTGCTTCTTTGTAGCCATGTCAAACAGAGCACCAAAAAAAATGTTTCATTTTATGATAATGAAGCCACCAACACAAAAGAATTACAAT
>NW_006288410.1:0-378 GCF_000327345.1 Myotis davidii
TAGTTTCTTCCTCTACTCACTTGTAAATTTAACGAGACTCATCTCTGGAAGAGAGCTAGATATGGGGCCCTTACACTTTGCTATCAATTAGTTTGTCAAAGTTCGTCTCTTTGTATCTAGGCAAGGAATAAACATGGCTCAAAGACCAAATATTTTTGCAATAAGGAACGCTGTTCTGCAAACAGTGTGCCCATAGAGGAAAGTGAGTTAAGAAGAGATGAACTGAGAAGAGGTTACCAGGCTTCAGATATATTTCATTTCTATAACTCAGTATAGAGCTACTGTGGTTGGTTTTTCTCTGTGGTCTTAAAATACTGCCTCCCAGCTGGGCTGGCATGGCTCAGCAGTTGAATGATGGCCAATGAACTAGGAGGTCAC
>NW_006288411.1:0-358 GCF_000327345.1 Myotis davidii
GCTGTTTCACACTGGGACCACCCCATCCTTTACTGAACATTTCTCCCCTGAGCACAGTGCTTTGCAAGAGAATTAAAGCTAGGGGACGTGTTCTCTTGCTCTCCGAGAGTTTCCACAGAGTCCTGGACAAGCTGGAAAGAGTTTCAGGCAGGGTCCCCACAGGAAGCAGATGGCATGCCCAAGTGAGGGTAATTCACGGAGGGTTTATGCACTAATGTGTGGGAAGGTGCAGAGGCCCAGCAGAGAGCATGCAGGAAGGAACCCAGAGCTTTAGCAGCAGAACAGTTACTACCCCTGAATCAGGGACAAAGGGAGGAATTAGTACTGGGGAGGCTGCAGGAGAGTCATGGAGAGAAGG
>NW_006288412.1:0-446 GCF_000327345.1 Myotis davidii
AGAAATTATAACGGATTGCATGGCATGGACAAATATCCGGCACGTAGAATTTAGGTGCCAGTTGAATGTTTTAGAGAAATCAATAATGGGGACACTGACAGCATTGGGGTCGTATGGGAGATTTATGTGAATGGGAAACTCTGGGTATGTCAATATATGGATCTGCCCGTGACTTTGCCCGGGAATCTCTGCACTCTACCTCAAGTTCAGTTCTTGAGGACCCTACCACTTTGGGCCTGTGTTAAGTTCTTAGTGCTTCACAGGATGCTGGCAATGTGACCTGCGCTTGGCCAGCTCATGGGAACATGTTCTCCCATGTTTCTCTGATTAAACTCTCCTCCCCTTAGGCCCTCTCCCATTATTTCTTCCAACAGAACACTGCTGTCCACTGATCTCCTTGGGCGCCCTCCAGCTGTTTTCCCTTGGTTCCACTGCAGATCCTACTA
>NW_006288413.1:0-755 GCF_000327345.1 Myotis davidii
TCTGTGGCCAAAAAGCACAAGGCCAGAATATTGTGTGAGGCCAGGACCCTTTGAGGAGTGTCTGTTGCCTCAAGATAGACAAACTTACTAAGAAGATATTGTTGACTACTAAAGATGAGGAATAAGATGCCAAACACAAGGAGGGATGAAGAAACTGTAAGTCCTAAAGGCAATTAGAAGTCAGATTCTCAACTGGATGACAAAGAAGTGGATACGGCCAGAATACCTTATTCAAATGCTGCCCCTTTCCTCGCCATGGTGTTTGGAGGGTGGGGGGCCGCAGTGCAAACCAGCCTGCAACCCCGGAGCCCCACCATGGCGATGGAGGGCGGGAGGGACAGAGAGCAGGCCATGCATGAACCACAGACCCCTTCAATGGCAATCGAGGGCGGGAGGGACAGAGCACAGGCCAGGCATCAATCCCGACCCCGACCATGGAAATCAAAGGGCAGGAGGGCCTAGGTGCAGGAACTGGGTGTAGTGTTAGTTCTGGCGGAGTATAAAAATGAATTTGATTTCCTTTTCAGATGGTAGAATATTGAATATTGTTAAACTATTGAAAGGATTGCCAGCTTAAGATCTGAAGTTTTATTGCACACTGGTACAGTTTTTCCATTAACATCGTGGTCTAGAACTGACTTGTTGGATATTGGAGATACTAGAGAAGTGAGGTTTCACTCTAACTGTTTCACTGATGATTCACTTCATTTTATATTTTCCCGATAACAAAGTGAAATATTAGTAATAAGGCAAAG
>NW_006288414.1:0-895 GCF_000327345.1 Myotis davidii
CTTATATGAAATGGAAGAAAAGACAAACTACAATGACATAAAGAAGACCAGTGGCTGACAGGGATTGGGGGCGGGGGGGTAGAAGTGACTACAAAGGGACCGGGGAAATTTTTTTAAAATATATTTTTATTGATTTCAGAGAGGAAGGGAGAGAGAGAGAGAGAGAGAGAGTTCAGTGATGAGAGACAATCATTGATTGGCTACCTCCTGCACATTCCCCCCCCACCCCATTGGAGATGGAGCTGCAACTGGGGAATGTGCCCTTGACCGGAATTGAACCTGGGACCCTTCAGTCCGCAGGCTGACACTCTATCCACTGAGTCAAGCTAGCTAGGGCAGAGGGTGTTTTTAAAGAGATCTCATGGGCTGGGAAAGAGAGGGACTCACACCCCATCAGGTTGGGGGTAGTTTTCATGGTGTTTTTTGAGGAAGGCCTGGCCCCCTGCCAGCCTGGACTCCCCTCTACACAAGCGCCAGCTGTCGGCCCCAGGCAGGACACAGATTTGTTGGTATTTAAGGGCTTGGAGGATTAAGTGGGCTAGAGAGGCCCCTCCACACAGCCTCATCCTCTAATGCTGAAAGCCACGCCTGGGTGTTATCAAATCTGTGGTTACGTCACAGGCGCCTCAAGTCCCTTCCTTTGGAGCCCAGCAGGCTTTCAAAGCCAACAGAAAGTAAGGAGATTGGGGTCAGCGCAGGAAGCCTCAGTCCTTCTCTGGTGCATACATAGACCGGTCTGCAGAAGGAAGATCAGATTCACCAAAATTAAACCTGGGATCCAGTATGAGCATTGCCATTGGATGACCTTGGGTACAGGACTTCAGCTCAGGACATTGATTTTCTCTGCTTCAAAACAGGGACATCGCCCAGCTGGTGTGGCTCAGTGGTTGAGAGT
>NW_006288415.1:0-303 GCF_000327345.1 Myotis davidii
TACTTCTCACGTTGCGAGGAAGCCTAGCCCTACTATTTTACTTCAGCCCTTTTTGCCACAATGATAACTTCTATATGTGTGGAGTTGGAAAGCTATCCTTTGGGAAGCTCAGCACACAGGCTGGTCCTTCACATAAAGATCTGGTGTGTGTAGTGCCCTGCTAGGGCGGTGGTGATCATGTGCTTATATGAAATGTAATTACCACCCCCCTAGTATTGTAATGCACGTGCAAACAACTTTCGGGGTGGCCTGTGGTCAATAGAGTCAGTGAGGAAGAGGATGCATACGTTTTCAATTCTTGCC
>NW_006288416.1:0-252 GCF_000327345.1 Myotis davidii
TGTGTCTCTCCGAAGAACAAATGGATATATTAAAGGTGTGGGAATGTGTTTGTCCCCGTGCTTCGAAGCGCAATTCCGTATTCATGGTCCTCGTGTGGGTCCTAAACCCAGATGGTTGAATGTATGTGGCCTATTTCTCGTGTTGCATTCCTCTCCTTCTTGTTCCAGAATTGTCTTGAATTGAAAGAACACATATTAGTTCCACTTGACCTTGTGGATCGTAATGTCGCCTGCATTTCTCCTTCTGTGTGG
>NW_006288417.1:0-375 GCF_000327345.1 Myotis davidii
CCATGCACTGAAGGGTCACAGGTTTGATTCCTGATCAAGGGCATATACCCGGGTTGCAGGTTCGTCCCCGGCCTCCTCTCTCCCTCCCGCCCCCAGTTGGGGCAGGTGCAGGAGGCAACCGATCCATGTGTCTCTCTCACATCGTTGTTTCTCTCTCCTCCTCCTTCCCTTCCACTCTCTTTAAAAATCAATGGAAAAAATATCCTCAGGTGAGGATTAATAATAATAAAAAAAATGACAACAGCCAACACGACAATAGATGTCTAGTGTGAATGAATGAAAATTATAGCTATTTTTGGGGGGTCAGATTGGCAAAACTATGTATTTTTGCGGGTGCTGCATAAATTTAGTCATTAGTTTATGTGTGCCATGAGA
>NW_006288418.1:0-404 GCF_000327345.1 Myotis davidii
GGAAAAGGAACCAGGGGATGAATGTGGGGTGGGGAATATTATCTGCTCTTTTCAACAAAGGAGATTTGCTTCAGCAACAGGTAGCAAAAACAAGGGGAAATGCCATTTGCCCCTTACATTCCATCCTTCAGTGATAGTATGGTGTGTGTCTTCCAAGCCCTGAAAAGTCCATATTCTGAGGTAGAATTTGACCTTGGAGGACAATCAACAAGACATTATTCCAGATTCTGATGACCATTTAGGGACTTGTGATGCTGCCGATAGGGCAGTGCAAAGATATTTCTGCTACCTCTCTATTATGGAGTTCCAGCTCAATTCCATTGTGGTCTGAGAACATAGTCCATGTGATTTTAATTCTCTTAAATGTGAGATTTTTTTATGGCTCAGTATATGGCCTATCTTGG
>NW_006288419.1:0-428 GCF_000327345.1 Myotis davidii
CTTTTATTTGGCAGAAACTCCTTATGCAACCAAACATATTATATTTTGAAATATTGCACTCTGGAAAAACTTCCAAATACCTATCTAATTCAAACATTTTCAACACTTCAAAAACAGTTCTCAACATAATAGGATCTAGTCTTGATCATGGAATCAATTACTCTTAATTTGTTTATAATATATGTATAACTGTGGTTCTACTGAGAATTTAAGATATCTTTTAAAAATGTCTCTATTTACAAGCCTTTTAAGAAATATGAGCTCTATTGTCAGCCCTCATAAAGCCAACTGCTCAAAACATTGGTCTATCATACCACTGAAATTATATTAAGACTGTGATTGCTAATTTATTAAGCAATAAAAATATCTTCTTAAAAATAGTATTAAGTAAATCCGAGAGGCAAGTACACTTTCTGCCCCATCTGCAT
>NW_006288420.1:0-207 GCF_000327345.1 Myotis davidii
CACTTGATAAAATGCTTTTTGCTGAACTGCCCGGGTCATGGAAGCCACAGCAGCCTGGAGCTTAGTGAGCCGGCGGGCTGAGTGAGCCTGCGAGCTGGAAGAGGTAGGCTAGGTGGGAGCTGGAAGAGGTGGGAGCTGGAAGAAGTGGGTGCTGTTCACTGCTGTGGTGGCTCCTCTGGCTGGTGGGGGGGGGCTTCACAACCCACT
>NW_006288420.1:226-451 GCF_000327345.1 Myotis davidii
CACACAGCTGCTGTGCCTCAGACAGAGGGTGTGGTGATCAGGAGGCTGCTGTTCCTTGGATGGGGGTGGGCTACACAAGCAGCTGCTACTCCTTTGAATTGTTACTTTTAATCTCTTAAGCAGCCTCAGGGCAAGGGGTTTTCCAATAGGGTGTGTCAACTGTCTTCCACCCAAACAAAGCATATTTCTATTTCCCCAGGCAAGGCAGATGTCTATGTGGCTGTG
>NW_006288421.1:0-240 GCF_000327345.1 Myotis davidii
GAGAATATTATGCTGAGTGTGAAAACATAGGCAAAGAAGGATAATTCCAATTACATGAGATATCCAAAATGGAAAATAATAACAAAACAGAGAGTAGAATGATGTTACCAGGGGCTAGAGCAGCTGTGGGCAAACTACGGCCCAGGGGCTGGATCCGGCCCGTTTGAAATGAATAAAACTAAAAAAAAAAAGAGCGTACCGTTTTACGTAATGATGTTTACTCTGAATTTATATTAGTTC
>NW_006288422.1:0-445 GCF_000327345.1 Myotis davidii
AGCATGCAACCTGCTAATGTGTTTTTCATTATTGAAAGCTATTCATTATAAGGGTTTTAAAGTTGCCTATTTCTGATCTCTCATAAAAAAAGAGGGGAAAGAAAGAGGGAGAGATCAGACTAATTGCTAAATGCTAGTGTGCCCTCCATCTTTTAGAGCTGGACCATCATCTTTTCCAAGCGATCAAACCATCAACACAATTTTTTAGTCTAAGATTACATAGAAATAAGGTTCTTTGTATGAACTTTCCTGGTATATTCTCATGGTATAAAATGTAGGGAATGGCCCGGCTGGTGTGGCTCAATGGTTGAGCATTGACCCATGAATCGGGAGGTCACAGTTCTATTCCCAGTCAGGGTACATGCCAGGTTTCAGGCTTGATCCACAGGGGGTCAAGAGGGAGCCCATCGACCATTCTCTCTCATCACTGATGTTTCTCTCTCTC
>NW_006288423.1:0-541 GCF_000327345.1 Myotis davidii
CTTCTTTCAACTTCAAAGGCACATTTGTCTTTAGACATTTTTTGTCAAAGATGCCTCCATTTTTTGGCTTCAGAGAGACATTTTTCCAGTAGCTGCTCTTCAGATACATTTTGTTGCAGGCGCCACCTTCTTTCAAGATCAGACGCATGTTGGCATGTTGCTCTGCAGACATTTTCTGTCAATAACGCCAGCATCTTTCTGCTGCAGAGCTACCTTGTATCAACCATTTTTCTTTGGACATACTCCTACCTCTCTACCGAAATGGTTTGAGATGCAGGTGAACGAGAGTCCTGCCTGTAAGGCCACTGAGAGCTGTGTGACTCACGGCTAATTCTGGATGATTCTGTGGGGGTGGGACTTCCTCCTCCCTGCTGTCAGTTTCCACAGTTGTGATGAGGAAGCTGGGGTAATAGAGGAGCCACACTGTCGCCACCTGCCTGGGTCAAAAGAGGGAGGGCCAGATGGAGGCCGGGCCTGGGGCAGATCCACGGTCCCACCCACTGCCTCAGGTCGCAGATAGCAGGCCCAGATGATGGCAGGG
>NW_006288424.1:0-530 GCF_000327345.1 Myotis davidii
TCTTCTTATTGCACAGACACTTCTCATAGACTCAACTATTCGCTCATTCATTAAGAAAAATTTTGTTTGTTTGTTTTTTGGGGTTTTATTCTTTTGGTGCAAAATGAAGGTTTATTCAGGTGCTGCGGCCTAGGAGAATGGTGGCTTTCATCTCTCATGACCATCCTCCCTCCTACTCAAGCCTGCTGTTCTTTTCTTTTTAATTTATTTCTATTTTCTGAGGCCATTGCAGATGGTGACTGGACCATATCAAGGGCCTACTGATCATATTCCATTCCCCAGAAACCCAGTGAGCACGATGCTCTCATTATCCCCATTTACAGACAGAGAAGCTGCGGTGAAGGGAGGTGAAGTCACAGGCCCACAATGGGAGGGAAGTAATAGTTTGGGGGAGCTGGTTCTGGCAGGCTGTGCCTATCAGAGAGGTGAGGTGGGCTCAGTGGTCCGTGTGGCTGGGGCAGGAGGCTGACCATGGGTTCCGGGAAATGAAGGGTAAACCAACTCCCAGCTGCCTGTCCAGCTGACCACAG
>NW_006288425.1:0-290 GCF_000327345.1 Myotis davidii
CTGAAATCAATAAAAATATATTTAAAAACATACTTATAAAATAAAATAAAATATTGGCTATGAAGTGAGGGATGAGGAAATAGTGAGTAGATAAACAGCTACAGAATGAAGCTTATGTGCCCAGGGGAGGAAATACCTGCCAGATGAGGTGAGTTTGCAGTTCAAAGAGAGAGTGAGCAAACTTGAAGGTGAAAGGTCACTGAAGTCAGGATGTGGCAGGTTCTAGCCTTGAGCAGGAAAGAGAGGGCTGTATCTCCATCTCCGAAGCAGGAGGGAAGGTTGAGTGCAGA
>NW_006288426.1:0-577 GCF_000327345.1 Myotis davidii
ATACACATTTACAGTTCAAAGTAGAAGAATAGAATGAAACTTGTGTATCTACCATCCAGTTTATCAAGTTGAGTATTATTGGTACCTTAGAAGCTGCTTCTGTACTCTCTGCCTCCAGATCCTGTCTCCTTCCTTCCTCACCAGAGGCAGTGACTAGCTTGGTTTTTGTGTTCATCATTCCTGTACTTTTCTTTATGGTTTAATCACCCATGTTTGTATTACTAAACTATACATTGTTTAGTTTTTTTAAAACAAAGATGCAAGCATAAATCTAGCAAGCTTTATAAGAAAAGGATGGCGTTGCCACTTTTAGATCCAAAAATAAGCTGAACTTACTCAGGGTCATAGTCTGGCTTTAGCTTCCCCGTGAGTTCCAAAGGCCCTAATGGGGATGTCGATGGGCAAGATTGTGAATGAATCCTAGGAAATATGGCACTAACCACAATTGGGGCATCTGATGGGGTGGTAGTGTGGGTCAGGCACTGGCTGTCTGGTGGGATATGATCACACAGAGAGGACTGCTCTGTCTTTTCTACTCCTAGTATCTCTATGGCCTATCTCTAGCTCTCTGTGGGAT
>NW_006288427.1:0-373 GCF_000327345.1 Myotis davidii
CATGGGCAGGTCAAACACCAGGAAGCCTTACGTCTCTCTTCCTTTTAAAAAATATGTTTTTGTAAATTGATTTTAGAGAGAGAGTGGGGGAGAGTGGTAGAGAGGTGGAAACCTCGAGAGAGACAACCGTGAATGGGCTGCCTCCTGCATGAACTGTCCTGGGGATTCAGCCCACAACCCAGTAACCCCTCCTGTGACCTTGTGGTTCCTGTGTGGATGCTCAACCCCTGAGCCACACCTGGGACTCCTTCCCTCTCTGAGTAGCGTGTACTTGACTCAGGGTTTGCTCAGTTGCTGCAGGTCTCTGACTGTTTTCGAGTGTCCCACAGATGCCAGTTCGGATAGTTTTGGGGTTTTTTTGATGTTTTTGTGG
>NW_006288428.1:0-406 GCF_000327345.1 Myotis davidii
GCAGCCATTGGAGCGTTCGCCACGGTCCCGCCCCTCCCGCCTCGGGCCGCCCCGCCCCACTTTCTTTTCCCACCCGAGGTGTGAAGGGCGGGGGGACTGGGCGGGGAAAGGGAGAGCTGCCCTCCGGCTCTTAAAGGGGACGTGCTGACAGTGGGTGCAGAAGGAGAAAGCGGGCAGAGTAGTCCAGCTGTGCGCTCTGGGTCTAGGGGAGAAGAGAAAATTGGTTAAGAGCGTAACGCGCTCCCCACCCCCACCCCCACCACCCTTTGGAGCCTACTGATCCCAAGGTTTCTTTCCTCCCCCACATCTGGAAACAAGGCCAAAATCAGCGGTTCTCAACCTGTGGGTTACGACCCCTTTGGCGATGGAATGGCCCTTTCGCAGGGGTCCCCTAAGACCATCCTGC
>NW_006288429.1:0-1164 GCF_000327345.1 Myotis davidii
TGGGACTCTCTGTACTTCCTGGACTTATATGTCAACTTTCTTCACCAGGCAGGGGAAGTTTTCGGTCATTGTTTCAAATAGGTTTTCAATTTTTTTGTGCTCTCTCTTCTCCTCTGGTACCCCCATAATGTGAATGTTGGTACACTTGAAGTTGTCCCAGAGGCTCCTTACACTATCTTCATTCTTTTGGATTCTTTCGTTGTTGTTGTTCTGATTGGATGGGTTTTGCTTCCTTATATTGCAAATCACTGATTTGATTCTAGGCTTCATCTACTCTACTGTTGACCCCCTGTAAATTATTCTTCATTTCAGTTAGTGTAGCCTTCATTTCTGACTGGGTCTTTTTTATGTTGTCAAAGTTCTCACTTAGTTAACTGAGCATCCTTAAAACCAGTGTTTTGAACTCTGAATCTAGTAAACTGCTTGTTTCCACTTGTTTAGTTCTTTTTCTGGAGTTTTGCTCTATTCTTCCATTTGGGACATGTTTCTGGCAGTCTCCCTGTGTTTGTTTCTATGTATTAGGTACAGCTGCTATACCTTCCTGTCTTGGTAGAGTGGCCTAATGTATTAAGTGTAGGGTCCAATGGCACAGCCACCCCAATCACCGAAGCTGGGCAATCAAGGTAAGCCCCCCATGTGGGCTGTGTAAACCCTTTTCTTGTAATTGAGCCTTGATTGCTGCTGGCACATCAATAGGATTTACCCCCAAGACCAATCAGCTTCAAGGACTGGCTGCAACCACTGATTACTGACCTCTGAGCACAGTGGAGGATCAGCTGTTCAGGGACCCTCCCCACAGAGCAGGCCTTACTTTGGCTGGCCTCTGGTATCTGCTGAATCAAGGGACCTCCAGTGAGGCACCTTGAGTGTATCACTTGTGAAGGTGGTTGGGTGGTGCACCAACATGGTCTGAAGCTGTCCACTGGGTGTGCTGGTTCTGAGGCCTGACAGGGGGTGCAGTCCAAGGTCAGCTGCCACCTGTGTTTTGTCTGGGGTTACCTGGCAAAGTGATCTGGAGATGGCTGCAACTTGTGCTAGCCTTAGAGGTGCCCAGATGAGGCCAAGCTGCGAACCAAGGCTGGCTGCTGCTAGTGCTGGGTCTGAGGCCACTTAGTAAGATTTACAGGGCAAGCTGAAGCCAGATGCTGCTTGTTTGAGAGATTT
>NW_006288430.1:0-1245 GCF_000327345.1 Myotis davidii
TGTGGTATTGATATTCTTTCATTGTTGATTTTAAATTGATGCAAGCTTCTTGAGTTTTTTGTCGAATTATGTTCTTCTTTTGGGCCATGATTTGGTTAACTCTCTATGGCGTCATGTTTCCGAAGCTACCTGCGTTATGTTATTGGTAAGCTATTCTGTTTTCTGGCCAGGGAGTTTCTACGAACGATAGCGTTTAGACTCGCAAAGTGGACTCGGTAGCGCAATTATTTGGTTATGTGTCTGCCTTCCAGTGTGAGATATACTGGAAGAAAAATTGGAAAGTATATGGAACATGACTGGGAAAGTAAAATGGTTTTGTCTCTGTTTCTGTTTCACTTTTGGATGGGAGTAGACAGTTGGAAATTCGGCTCTATAACCGCCTTCAATCTGAGTTAAACAATCTCGGAGCTACTTCACCCCAAATAATATAGTAGAAGAGAATTGCTGTTTCCTTCACATACGTAACAGAAGGTGAGACTCTCCGTTTGCTGAATATACTATTTTCTTTGCTTCACGTTGTCGTCTTGCTTTGGAGGTCGTTATTCGCATTCGCTAGGCGTTGTGTATATGGTTCCATTGCCAATTGGCAATGTGAGATTGTTTTTTGCAAGGTGTCATTAGATCAAAACGGTTTACAAAACCTACACTTCCCTCATCTGCCTAGGGTACTGTTTTCATCATATATAGTGGATCGTTACTGGGTTTGCTTTAGTTGACGAGGTTGTGTTTCGATAACAAAGCAAGGTTGCCGCATTAGATTTTTCCAAGGAGCCTCTGAAGTTGATGAGCAGCTTTTTTTTGGGTGTGTCGCACAGCAAAACCAGATCTTGCCCACTGAAGTGGAAGATGGTTTTGTTTCTTGCCGATGATACGGACTCTTCTTCACGACACAATTTATCTTGGTGTACTGCTCACAGATCTCAATTTGCCGTAGTTGAACCCCCTTTCAGATTTTAAATGACATGTCCCGTTTCCTTTCGGCCATCCAAGAGTACTTTACTCTACGTGAGCATGGAGAATTATGTACACTCATTTTTTAAAAATCTCTTTTCCTCCACCATAATATGCGGCACGCTTGCAGTAGATGTGGTGTCCCGATTCTATATTTTCTAGACGAGTGTAACTCGCTGGTGGTTCTGCTTCTCTGAGGCAAGAGGGAATTATTTTTTTTTAATTTTTTCAGAATGATTCCTTTTAATAATTGTAAAAAATCGATATCTAAGATAGGTGATAATGTTCTGGCGT
>NW_006288431.1:0-1171 GCF_000327345.1 Myotis davidii
GGCTCTATCCACTGAGCCAAACAGGCTAGGGTTGACATTTTTAAATAAGGTTCTGCTACCATGAAGTCTGAACTAGTCTAACAAAGTTTTGCCTAGTGAATATCCATGATTCCCTTTACTGAAAAGACAAAGACTTGTAATTAGCATGTGAACTCTTGAAACACAGATGCCCTATGGAGATTGAAAATAATTTCTTCTCTCAAAATGGTTAAACACACTTCCTGAAGTTTGTGTATACCATTCAATTGCTCAGAAATACATTTTTCACAAATAGACTGCCAGGAGCCAGTCCATCCATGCTGCTTGACACAGTCGCTGCAGGGAAGAAACATCTGCACAGCATATGTGTCAAGGGACCTGGCATATATGGCATACTGTTCTTAATATGTTTGCTCACCTTCTTGGCGCTATGTGTTTTAACCAAGGTCACCTCTCAGAGAAAGGTTGTTTCCCCAGGTAGGGATTTTTCCCTGAAGTTAGGGAGGGGATAAAACCATTTAACTAAGTGCCAGGCAGGTAGTTAATCACTTTAACTACAAACAATCACGCTTGTCCATGTGCTACCACTAACTGGATGTATGAATTTGGCTGGGCCATTTCTTTTTTCCTGAAGTGCATTAGGTGACCTCTTACATCTCTCCCTCTGTCATGTATGTAATTCTGATATGTGTGTCCTGTCTGAAAGATGATTGGACAAAGTCTGAAAAGTAGTAAGATTCTGCCAGGAAGTGAGCCATGGACCTTGATATCACTCTTTCAGGACACGATTCTTTGTGCCTTACAAATGCACAGAGGTGGCAAATAGGTTTCTATGCCACATTTGTGGTACTGGCTGCCTAGAGTGTTATGTTATCCCAAATCAATTCTGAGATCTGGATAATACGCTTTTCAAATATTTTTGAAATTAACAACCTCAATGAATTTGATAATAATAGATAATACATAATGCAAAAATTAGTAAATTATATATCTGAGCAAATTACTCAGAAGTAATTAATGAAATATTACTGGTTGGAATGCAAAATGGTATAGCCATTTTGAAATTTTTTACATATGCTTACCTTACAACCCAGCAATGCTACTCTAAGGTAAATACCCAAGAGCAATAGCATAATCTCTCTTCCCCCTCATAACAGCCCTTGGAAAGCTGGAGTTATCTAGTGCGGTTGGA
>NW_006288432.1:0-1028 GCF_000327345.1 Myotis davidii
CCTGGGAGTCCTGGGCTCTGTGGCCAATGAGCTAACAAGCTTCCACTTGCCCACGTTTCCTGGAAAACCTGTCCCTGCCTCCAACATCTCACTCTGATTAACGCAGGTCCCCCTGCTCTGAGTCCTGGTTCCCCTGGGGCCCCTCAGTCTCTGCTTCACACCACAGCCCTACCGTTCCTGCCTCCCTCACTTCATGCCTCTCCTCAGCCTCCAGGGGCTCCCACTGCACTCAGAGCAGGAGCTGGATTCCTCTACTCCCTGCACTTTCTAAGTTATCTGAATGTTTGAAATTTTAAGATTTCAGAGAGAGGAATATATTTCCACTTATTTTGGGGGATAGTTATTGTTTTTATTCTTGATTATAAACAACTAGTATTTCAAAATAAAAATAAGTAAAATTTGAATAATTTATAATGGCAACCACATACTTTGTTTCATATGAATGTAAATAGTTCTGGACATTTTTTGGACCATATATATATATATATGCTCCAATTTCTTTATTCTTTAACCTCTTGCAGAATTACTCCTAAAAAAAATATCAGGCATTAACACAAAGTTTTATATTTAATGCTGTTCATCATAGTAAAATCTACAATACCAAAATGTAGGTACAATTTAAAATCCCAAATTGGATCCAATTTTGTAATAATAACAAAATTTCATTAAAAACATGATTCCTACACCTGCAGCTATGATCATACTCAGTGGTGAAAAGCTGAAAAGTTATTCTCTAATCACTAAGGTCAAGAAGAAGACAAGGACGCCCACTCTCACCACTTGTGCTCTCACTGGCCACAGCAGTCAGACAAGACAAAGGAATAGAAAGCATACAAATCAGAAAGGAAGAAGTAGAATTCTCACTATTTGCAAAGAGTATGATACAATATATATAAAACCTGAGGATTCCACCAAAAAAACCACCAGAACCAATCAATGATTCAGTAACGTTGCAGGAGATAATCAGCAACCTGTTGCATTTCTATACAGCAATAATGAATAATCAGGAGAAAATTTAAAAATTTCAT
>NW_006288432.1:4471-5427 GCF_000327345.1 Myotis davidii
GCGCATCACTGCACCCCGAGCATCTGGAACAGGAGCCCACCTCTCCCTCCACCAGGTCCTCCCACCAAGTTCCCACATCTTTAATCTAAATCTTCTTTTTTTATATTAAAACTGTGATCCACAGTAAGAAATACATTTTATAATGTAACTGAGGACACACATTTATATATACTGCATGCTCTCATAGTCCCATTCGTATTTAAATTTGGTCGCTACATAATACATTGATTTCATGCCCCATAATGGCCCAGGACCTGCAGTGGAGGAGAACTGCTCCATGAGGGTTGTCTTATGGCAGAAACATTAGGCCCCGAGTCCTGTGGGCTCTGCTTTTGTTGTCCACAGACAGGACTTGGGCCCTCAAACATTTACCTTCATGTTATAGGATTGTTGACATGGATTGTGAAATATTTTTGAAAGAGAAAAATGCACTTCTCATGTTAATGTTGAAGAACCTTTCACTGGGCATGAGGCAGCGCAGAGAGTTTTCCGTGTAGAAGGATAACCACGTGGGCGCAGGGTTCTTGCCCGCCCTCCCATCTCTGACTCCCCATCCCCACAGGGTGGTCCAGCCTCTGCCCTCCTGTTGGGGGTTCGCTGGCTTCTGGGCACCTCCTAGTGGTGGAGGCTGAGCCCTGGGTCCACCTGCATTCTCACAGGGTTCTCCCTGAGAAGCGTGTCTTTGTCCTATTTCCCACGAAGAAGCAGCTGGGTCAGCCCCGAGTTCTTCCTAAATGCAGCCGATGACGGGAATGCCACATTGGTAGTTGGAGAGAAGCACCCCCTCCCCCCTTAATGTATCTTTCATTGACTTCAGAGAAGGGAGAGGGGGAGAGAGATAAGAAACATCCATGATGAGATAGAATCATGGACCGGCTGCCTCCTGCATGGCTGATCAAGCCACAACCTGGGTGTGTGCCCTGACAGGGAACTGAATGGCGACCTCCAGATTCATA
>NW_006288432.1:6245-7763 GCF_000327345.1 Myotis davidii
CAATGACAAGTATTATTGGATGCAGATCCGTGTCAAACTCAAAAACAACTTGCAGAAAGATTCAACGTTGCCCAGGAAACAATTTCCGACCGTTTACAAGCAATGGGAAAGATTTAAAGGAAGGAAAACAGGTGCCACATCAGCTGAACCAAAGACAAATGGAAAACCGAAAAGTCACCAGTAAAATGTTGCTTCAACGGCACGAAAGAGACTTTTTTGCATCGAATTGTGACTGGCGATGAAAAGTGGATTTATGTTGAGAATCCCAAATGCACAATATTATGGGTTGACCCAGTTCAACCATCAGCATCGACTGTAAGGCCAAATCGCTTTGGAAAGAAGACAATGCTCTGTGTTTGGTGGGATGAGAAAGGTGTGGTGTATTATGAGCGTCTAAAAGCAGGTGAAACCGTTAATACTGATTGCTACCGACAACAAATAATCAATTTGAACCACGCTTTGATCGTGAAACGACCAGAATGGGCCAGAGGACACGGCAAAGTAATTTTGCTTCATGACGACGCACCAGCACACACTTCAGAACCAGTGAAAGACAGGTTAGAAGATCTTGCTTGGGAAGTATGAACCCACCCGCTGTATTCACCAGCCCTCGCTCCTTCAGATTCCCACTCGTTCCGAGCGATGTCCCACGCACTTTCTGAGCGGCATTTCAAAACATACGAAGAAGTGGACAATTGGGTCTCCGAATGGTCTGCCTCAAAACAAGAAAAGTTCTACTGGGACGGTCTCCACAAGTTACCGGAAAGATGGGGAATGTGTAGCCAGCGATGGACATGACTTTGAATAAAGCACTTTTGATGGTTCTCTTGAATTATCGTGTTTTCTGCATTATTAGCCAGTACCAGTGTATATCCTCATCTAGAACACTGGAGGTGGGATGAGGAAGGTGTGGTGTATTATGAGCGTCTAAAAGCAGGTGAAACCGTTAATACTGATCGCTACCAACAACAAATAACCAATTTGAACCATGCTTTGATCGTGAAACGACCAGAATGTTCCAGAAGACACGGCAAAGTAATTTTGCTTCATGATGACGCACCATCACACGCTTCAGAACCAGTGAAAGACATGTGAAAAGATCCTGCCTGGGAGGTATGAACCCCCCCGCTGTATTCACCAGCCCTCGCTCCTTCAGATTCCCACTCAATCCGATGGATGTCCCACGCACTTTTTGAGCCGCACTTCAACACGTGTGAAGAAGTGGACAATTGGGTCTCTGAATGGGCTTCCTCAAAACAAGAAAAGTTCTATTGGGACGGTCTCCATCAGTTACCGGAAAGATGGGGAAATGTGTAGCCAGCGACGGACATGACTTTGAATAAAGCACTTTTGATGTTTCTCTTGAAATTATGGTGTTTTCTTTGATTACAAAATCCGCATTATTAACCGATACACCTGGTATATACTGAAGGTTTTTCTCAGGTAACACAGCCCTGCGGTTCGGAGGCAGCGGCTCCCTGCAGCCTCCTCCCAGCGGCCCTTCCTGTGGGAGCGGCA
>NW_006288432.1:7882-12374 GCF_000327345.1 Myotis davidii
GGCGACCGGCCGCGCAGCGAATCCGTCCCCCTCGGCCCCTCCCGGAGAACAGCCCAGGTCCCTGCAGCGGGCAGCGCTCTCCTGTGAGTTGTTGTCCTGATGTGGACGCTTCTGTGAACTAAAACGGGGTCGCTCATCCCAGGAACCCCAAAAGGAGTCGGGTCCGGAAGGAAGCCAGGCTGACGAACGTTACCTTTGAACTTCCATCAGTTACCGGAAAGATGGGGAAATGTGTAGCCAGCGACGGACATGACTTTGAATAAAGCACTTTTGATGTACTCCCTGGAGAAGTGCCCCCGGAAGTCGGCCCCCACGCCTTGTTTCCGGTGAGTGGATTGCGTTAAGGTTCCGGTTTTCTTCCTTCTCCTCTTAGGAGCAGGAACACGGACACAGTCGCTCTCAGAACCGGGTCGGAGGTCACAACCAGCCCCCCGGGGTCGGAGAAGCGCTAGGTTGAGGCTCAGGGGCACCGGGGGGTCAACACACCCGCGGGGGCACCGCCCGCACCTCCTAACCGCCGGCCGCTCGCGCCTTACCGCGTGGCTGGCTGCTGCTTACCTCCCGCCTGCCAGCTCCTTAGCGCTGCCGGGGTGGCAGGAGGGGCTCCCGCCATCGCCTCTGCCATCACAGCGGGGAGCCTGGCTCTGGCTGAGCGGGCCGCCCGCTGTGGGAGCCCCCCTACAACCAGGGGGCAGCTCCTGGGTTGAGCGTCTGCCCCCTGGTGGTCCGTCTGGGTCATAGCAACCTGTCGTCCTCCCGTTGGGTGGATTTGCTTAGTACTGTTTTAGATAGATAGATAGCAACAAAAAAATGAGTAAAGAAACTTCTTTGAGTTCAGGTTTTTCACTGAGTGTTTTATTCCAGTTGCCAATTAGAGCTGATGCTAACGTCCGGGTTCACCTGGGGCCCTATTTTGCAAATGCCCTCTCTGATTTTAGCTGCAACCAGGGACGATAGCCATTAAAAAAGATTCACGAGTTTATTTGAGCCAAACTGATGACACATGCTGGGAAAGCGAGATCTGAAATGCTTTCAAGAAAAATAGTTTTGCAGCTTCTTTTTTACATTTGAAACTAAGGCGGGGACATTTTTTATTGACTATTTTTTTCTTTGCCTTATTTAAAAAAAAACAATTCTAACATCGAATTAAGCCAATTTAATTGTTTTGTTTTTTTAAATTTTTTACAGAGAGGAAGGGAGAGGGAGAGTTAGAAACATCGATGAGAGAGAAACATCGATCAGCTGCCTCCTGCACAGCCCCTTTGGGGATGTGCCCACAACCAAGGTACATGCCCTTGACTGGAATCGAACCTGGGACTTTCAGTCTGCAGGTCGACACTCTATCCACTGAGCCAAACCGATTATGGCCAATTTCATTGTTTTATAACATCAAACTCTAAATCTATAGAAGAAATGAACTATTGACAAATGTAACTTTTATCCACAATCTCTGGCGATGTGGGCAAATGCATGTAAGAATTTCAGCAACCTTTGCACTGACAGTAATTGCACCAGCATTTATTGAGAGCTCACCGTGTGTGGGTAGGCATTCTTCTAAGCATGTTGCATATGTAAATTCACAGCAACCTTTGGGGCAGGTGAGGAAAGTGCACATTTCAGTTTTTAGTCAGCAGCTGGTGATTCTGGATTCTCTGGCAACACCAGACCTGCAGACTCATTCCTCCCCTGGTCATTTATTTTTCTGAAAGCCCAACACGACCCTCACCCAGATCCCTTACCTCCCCACTCTACACTGCAGTGACCAACAAAAACAATAAAAGTCCCCCAAATGTCTCTTTTTTATATATATGCAGAAACCTAGATAAAAAATGAAATAGAATCAGAAGAAGTGAAAATACAAGCAATTTGGTGGTAGAGAGAATCAGGGGTTGGTTGGAGGAGGGAGCCAGGCATGATTCATATCCAGCCGTCTCCTGCACGCACCCATTGAGGATGGAGCCCTCATGGAGAATGTGTCCTGACGGAGATTGGGGAATCGAACCTGGACCCTCTGGTTCATAGGTAGACCTCAACCAAAAAGCCACACGAGCTGGGCCCAAGGCACATTTCTTAACATGTCCCACCCATTCCTAAATGCTTTCTCTGGAGGCCTCTAATTCCCTTCCGACTCAATTGGACACTGCAATTAGCACCCTAGCAATGACCCCACTAGTTGTTATTTTTGGACTCTGTTCCCCATTCCATTCCTTTCACCTGAATTGTTCCCTCAGATCTGCCAGCTGGGAGAAGGAGTCCAGATATTCCCAGCCTGCAGCGTTCAGGCTGGAATGACAACATCAGTCCAACCACTGCAGGGAACTCAATTCTAACAACAACCAGAATTAGCAAGAAACAGACCGTTCCCTGGACCCTCCAGAAAGGAGCCAGTCTGCAGACACCTGGATGTCAGCCTGGCCAGAGCCATGCTGGGCTTCCCACCTACAGACATGTGAAGTAAGGAATCTGTGTTGCATTAGGTCATGAAATTTGTGGTTTTTATTACAGCAGCTTACAAAGCTAATACAATAAGGATTTTGTGAAAATGTGGTGGGTAAACTGTGGGGGTCAAAATCTAGAAGAAGTTCTAATGGTTCAGAGTGAAGACCATTAACCAATTTATTTAACAAAAGTAACCTGACAACCACCTGCCGGGTGGAGGACACACAGTGGTGACCAATCACAGTGATGGTGATGGAGTGGCTTTTCCCCAGGACCCAGCAGTTACAGGAACCTCCAGGAACATGGACACATGCTCAGCGTGGAGTGTCCTTTCCTGGAGATGGGCCACAGTGTGATAAAAATTCCACTGCAGTTCACCTGGCTCCCTTCCCCCAAATTCATGCCTCACACATGAGCTTTAGGGATGAAGCTGGAGGGTTGGTTCAGCTTCATGATCACAGGTCACAAGCTGGTTAGGAGTTTGGCCTCTAGTCCCTTCTCAGCTCTGGGTGAGGTGGTCACTGTGAATTCATTCTGTGGTTCTGTGGACGACGTCATCATGGAGAGCCAGCCAATAGAGAAGTGGACCATGGCTCTGACAGTCCCCCTTGAAGGAACTAGATGGGCTGTGGCCTTTGTAGGCACCTATAGTGACGTTCACCCTGGGGCCCTGGGTAGGGAACCTCAGGCTGCCCATGACCCTGCCCAACAGGAACAACTGGCTGCAAAGGAACAGACTGCAGGTAGAGGAAGGGTAAGAGGTCAAACACCTCCCAGCAGCACTAGTTTCTGCATGAATTATGTCACTTCCCTGGGCCCTGCCTCCCTTTCCACACTTTCAAAGAGGCCACCTCACAGGGGTGTTGTGAGGATTGGGGAGTGAGATTCACCTGAAGCACTTAGCCCAGCACCCACCACCTTCTAAGTACCTGTGAATTGAGCTATGGTTGCAGGAAGGGAGCTGAGCAAACTTTTCACCTTTGGGAAGTTATCTTCCTGCACCTATTACTTCCTCCTGGGGTCCTCATTGCCATTAGCTGAGCCTGAGGCCACTGGGGTCTCCAGGGAAGGGCCAGGCAGTGGGTCAGACACAATAGAACTCCTCACTCCTTTTGGTGCTGGGCAAACGGTCAAGGCAGAGGACTCATGTGACCAAATCCTGAAAAAAGGCCACAGAGGCCCAGAGAAGGAAGCTTGTTGGAAGGTGAAGATGTGTGATCCATCGATGGCATCATAGAATGAGACCTCCCGCATCTCACAGTCCAGGAAAACCCCCACTCTTTTAAGAGGGTTGGCAACTGTGAGTTTGCTCCGGGGATCCGTTCGAGCATGGAATTCATGCCCACCCGACAGTGCTATTGTCCAGAATCCATTCTCCGGTGATATTGTAGCATAATATTTTCTCTCCACGTTCTCCCTACACAACCCTAAATGCCACTGTTTCCTGTCCCCCACCTCCACCTCCCAGAAGTGTCTGCCTGACGTGAAGCTCTCACGGCCCAGCACACAGAAACGATCTTGAAATCTCCTGGGGTTGTCTGGCAGGCTCTTCCGTGCATCTGTATAGTTCAGGCTCCTCTGATCCTCAGAAATGAGGAGGTTGGGGTGCGCGGTGTCCGGATCCAGAATCACGTCCGCTGCAGAGTCCCAATGGTGTGGGGTCAGCCAAGGTTTCGGGATCTGAGAGCCTCGGGCTCCAAGGCTTGGGCCTGCCTGGTGAGACCTGGCCCAGAGCCTGGGGTCCCAGCTGCCCTGACTGTGACCCTCAACAAAGCCAAGAGACACCACAGGGCCTGGTGGTCAGTGAGGAGGGGAGTGTGAGGGGGGCTGGACTCTGCCCAACCCGCCATCTCAAGTGGCCACCTTCCTTCTATATTTCTCCTGTTTCCTCCCCAGAATGACTGTGTCCACCTGTGCTGCAGAGTCACATGGATTCCAAGGGCCCCAACCCTTGCTCTACCCTCCTGAGCTGGACGACTTCCTTTTCTGCACCATCTCTTTTCACACACACACACACACACACACACACACACACACACACACTCTATGAAAT
>NW_006288432.1:12968-14220 GCF_000327345.1 Myotis davidii
TTCTCCTGTTTCCTTCATCTTCTCATGCTGTGACCTCTGACCAACCTCCCTGTTCTTAGCAGGCACACCAAAGCCTTCAGGGTGATGGTGATGTGTGGTCCTTAAAATGTAGCCATAAACAGTTCTGTTAGTAACACTAGAACGACATGACAAGGAGGTCAACACCCAACGTGATGGTATCGATTATAAAGAACCTTCCACCACAAGACCCCCCCAAGAGGTGGCTGGTGCTGCCACACTCTTTGTCCCTTTGTCCTGACAATCATTAGCACCCAAATTGTGTGTTTAAAAAGTACTGTAACAGTCTGTGCAGACTGACAGCTATTCTGTCTGCTCCAACCCCACACCCCTGTGAGTAAATGACTATAATACAGTCTGTCATAATCTAAAGAGTTGCCTATATCACTTTTAGGTCTTAATAACCTTCTCCTGACTGTGGTAATTACCGTCAGACACACACCCATCATGAAGAAGTCATGGCTTCCCTCTTGGAGTTTTGACCAACACACTCACCACCTCGTCTAGTCTTACCTCCACCCTCACATAGTAGGAATGACCACCATCATCCCCTTGGGGACTCAGAGACATGGCACACCTTGAGGAGGCTCAGGGCAGGAGGGGCAGCAGCTGGGCCAGGTCACCTCCTCCCTCTCTCGCCAGCCCCTGCCCCCAGCTCCACCCCTCATGACTCCTCCTTCCCACGCAGACCTGGGGAAGCCCAGGGCAGCAGCTGTCCCTGGCACTCTTAGCAGCAGATGGGCACATTGTGGGGAGCTCATGTAACCCACCCAGAAGTCTCCCAGTTAAGAGCTGGAGAAGAAGAAGGGAGCCAGGCCCCTCTGTCGTTGTCCCAGGGAACACAGTGACTCACTCACCAGGTTGGTAAAGGGCCATCTTCCACTCTGAAAGGAAGGAGACACAGGCAAGGAAAGGTCAATATTTCTATTCTCCCCTCACCATTCTCCTCACTGAGCCTCTTCCCTCTCCTTCCCACCAATATCTAGTTTCCTTCCTCCACAGCTCTGAGGATGACACATAAAAGGTCTCAGAATGTTGGGCTTTCCTCCATCACGGTGGGGCTGTGGGTAGCAGGCTGTGCCCAGGTGTGGGCGTGTGTGGCAGCAGGTGAGGGGATGCTGGAGCTGGGAGGTCCTCTCTGGGTGTCCAGAGAGGCAGGGTGGTCGTCCACAGAACATGAGCTCTGAGCAGGGCCTGATGACCCCTCACCAGCACAGAAAGAGGTTAAGAGATT
>NW_006288432.1:14299-14760 GCF_000327345.1 Myotis davidii
AAAACAATTCATAAGTGTTAAATTGCACATCATTCTGAGCAGTGTGATGACACCTGTGCCATCCGTCTCTCACATGCCAACCTGAGAACCATCCCTGTGCCCAGCATGTCCACCCTATGACCCTCCCATGAGTAACTTAGTCACTGAGGAGCCGGCTCTGTGGTCAGATCTGCCTCAGCATCACAGGGCTGGTGTGAAAGTCCCCTGATGTTACTTAATAATGACCCATCATTGCAGTGACACTGGCCAGTGGGGTGTGGCAATGAGAAGCCTTCCTTTAAGTGAGAAGGAGAAACCTACTATGCACAGGGTGTGGTGCTATCCGTGGGCCAGGCACCCACTGGGTCTTGGATCCCATGCACCTGGCATAGGATGTGACTGTCTTACTCCTGTACTTGGCATTAGCTTGCTGTGTGCATACGTGTATACATATGTGTGCTAGAACCCATCCTCCTCAATCT
>NW_006288433.1:0-391 GCF_000327345.1 Myotis davidii
CCCGCCCTTCGATTGCCATGGTGATCAAGAGATTACGGCCATCCCGCCCTTCGATTGCCATGTTGGGGGTCCGCGGTTGATGCCTGCCCTGCAACACCACACTACCCACTTTTGATCGCCATGGCGATCGAGGGATGGAGGCCATCCCGCCCTTCGATCGCCATGTTGGGGCCCGCATTTGCTGCCTGGCCTGCAGCTCTGCCCTCTGATTGCCATGGCGATCAAGAGAGGCAGGCCCTCCTGCCCTTCGATTGCCATGACGGGCATCAGGGGTTGATGCCTGGCCTGCGCTGTGGCCCTGCCACCCTCAATTGCCATGATGGGGGTCCGGGGTTTCTACCTGACCTGCACTCTGGCTATCCTGCCCTTCGATTGCTATGGTGGGGATCAG
>NW_006288434.1:0-2038 GCF_000327345.1 Myotis davidii
TGGGCAGAGGACTGTGATGACACCTTGATGACAACCGGCCCACAGATGCCCTCCCGCAGCCCTGGCAGAGGCCAGGAAGCCGGGTCCAGCCCCACCGGGGATAGGCCCTGTGAGTCGGCTCCCACCTCCACGACCACAGGGCCACTTCCCGCCCGAGTAAGACCAATGACGGCGGGGCCCATCAAGGGCCTGGCCTGCAGCGCGGTGCAGCCAAGGGCTTCCCTGCCCAGGAGCTGGCTGGACAAGGGGCAGGGAGAACATCAACCCGCCCCGCCTGCGGTAGGGAGCTGGCACCCTGGTTAGGAGTGGGGGCTGGCAATGGGGGAGGCAGGGCTGCCCCTGGGCAGAGGACTGTGATGACACCCTGATGACACCCGGCCCACAGATGCCCACCCGCTGCCCTGCCAGAGGCCAGGAAGCCGGGTCCAGCGCCACCGTGGATAGGCCCTGTGAGTCGGCTACCACATCAACGACCACAGGGCCACTTCTCACCCGAGTAAGACCGATGATGGTGGGGCCCATCAAGGGCCTGGCCTGCAGCACGGTGCCGCGGAGGGCTTCCCTGTCCAGGAGCTGGCTGGACAAAGGGCAGGGAGAACATCAACCCGCCCCGTCTGTGGTAGGGAGCTGGCACCCTCGCTAGGAGTGGGGGCTGACAATGGGGGAGGCAGGGCTGTCCCTGGGACAGAATTCATGGATGGAACAACCGGTGGATGTATGTAGAAAAACTCCAGAGCATGTCCTTGGAAGGGCTGCAGTAGCAGTTCCTCAAGGCCTTACACTTTTGAAACAGCTTAGCAATTTCTAATGATGTAAGAAGAGACCACAGGGCCACGTCCCGCCAGATTACCACCTATGGAGGCGGGGCCCATCAAGGGCTTGGCCTCCAGCGCGATGCTGTCAAGGGCTTCCCTGGCCAGTAGCTGGCTGGACAAGGAGCACCAGAGGGGCACAGGTAAGTTCAAACCAAAGCTACTGTCAACAGGGACGCCTCACCTAAAGAGCTGCCAGCTGCACCCATGCCTGGTCCCTGAGGCCAGCTCCTCTTTGCCTGTGGTGCCCAGCGACCTGGCTCTCCCTGGCAAGGAGAGCATGGACTCTGGCATTGACCCCCCATCATATCTGCCTTCCATAGCGGTCCTGAAGCCCGAGCAGCACACCGTGGAGGCGGAGAGGACAACAGTAGCCGACCTCCACGCCCATGAAGACCAGGCGACAGCGGCTCCTCAGGACTCCTCCCTGCAGCTGCTCAGGTCAGAGATTCCCACCCACACTGACCCCACAATAAAGATGTGGAACCAGAGCGGCCCCACTAGGGACCACAGGCGGGAACCTGGAAACCCGGGGACCCACTCTGGACCACGATGAGGTGACATGCTACGACTGAGACAGAGGTGAGCATCTCGCTAAACAGCTTCATTCCTGGACAGGGACACGGAGGAGCCGCCGTTGGAGGCGGTGAGGGAGGAGGCCGTCCAAAAGAACCATCCGCGGGAGCGTGATGCTGAGCTGCAGGCGGACCGGCCCACCCACGGCCCGAGGCTCCGCCAGGACCTGGCGGCGCCGGCCCAGAACACCAGGGAGCTTCGGGCCAACAGGATCCGGTTCCGCCACCAGAGACCACCAGAACAACAGAAGCAGTGGCAGCAGCTGTTAATGGGCGAGGGGAAACAACATCTTCAGCCCCGACCTCCTTCAGAGCCTCGTCCACCATCACCTCAACCTCCCGCCCAACCTCACCCTCCCGCCCAACCTCAACCTTCCGTCCAAGCTGGACCTCCTTTTGAACCTCGACCTCCTCTTGAACCTCGACCTCCATCCCAACGTCGCCCTCGCATCCGTCAACCTCCTGCAGAACCTCAATCTCCCGCCCAACCTCGACCGCCATCAAAACCCGAGACCCCGGCACTCCTTCAACCTCTACTACCACCCCGACCTCCATCACAACTCCGACCGCCACCTCAAGTTCATCCTTTAGTACAGCCTCAACCTCCATTACCTCTCCGACCCCTGCTACAACCCCGACCTCCTGCACACC
>NW_006288434.1:3135-25867 GCF_000327345.1 Myotis davidii
ATGCAATACATGTCCCACACTGTTGCATAAATCTTCGGGTCTGAGGAGCTCATTCTTTGGTGTCGAGAGACATGACCCTGGGGAGCAAACCTCTGCTCACTGTTCTGAGTATCACTATGAGGTGGTTTGGGATCATGTCTACTGGTATTTCAATAGATCCTACAAACACCTTTGAGAAAAATAATAAAAATAAACTGTTTAGTTTATAGGACTGATAAATCTAGGGTTCATATTTTTATAGGTGGCCTCGAGGAAACTGAGACTTCTGTGGAATTGCATGCAAGATTTGACATATATATGTACCTTCCTGGAGAGTGTTTTTGTTAGCTTTCATTGTGTTTCAAAAATATGTGACACAAAAAGGAACAAATCCTAAAGGAAACAGTGATCTACCATTTCCTCCTGTGTTAGTGTTGATGGCCTGTGATTTAGAAGGTCTTTGCATGTGTGTGGCATTGATTCATCATCTAGTTCATTCTATTGTTACCAGACAGGTACTAGCCCTGAGTGAGTCTGCCTCAGGCCAGCCTGTAGTGTATGGGTTCTTGACTTAGTGTAGAAGAGATTTCACAACACCGGTCCAGGTGATTTTGAGGGCATGTTTACTGAAACGGGGGCCAGTGAAACAAAGGAAGAACTTAGGGTAGAAGAAGCAACAGGGGAGAGGCTAGGCAGTGCTCTGCTTTGGCTCCCTGGAAACACAGGAAATCAGTGAGCCAGGGTGGGGCTGCTGTTGGCTCACTGGGAAGTGGTCACAATGACAGAAGTGAGCTAGGGTGGGGCTGCTGTTGGCTCACTGGGAAGTGGTCACAATGACAGAAGTGAGCTAAGGTGGGGCTGCTTTTAGCTCACTTGGGAAGACAGAGAAAAGAGGGGGCCTTGAAGACAGGATTAGGGGGTGAGCCCAGGATGAGCTGCCACTGCCTGCTGCTCCAATTGTTGCAAGTCTCTTGGGGGATCCTTAGAGTTTAGGAGGAATTAAAAAGTTTATGTCTAGGAAGAGGCATGGGTGTGCTCTGTCTAGAGCAGTGATGGCAAATCTATGACATGTGAACTCATTTTTTTGGTTGATTTTTCTTTGTTAAATGGCATTTAAATATATAAAATAAATATCAAAAATATAAGACTTTGTTTTACTATGACTGCAAAGATCAAAAAATTTCTCTATGTGACACGGCACCAGAGTTAAGTTAGGGTTTTTCAAAATGCTGATACGCTGAGCTCAAGAGGTTCGCCATCACTGAAACTAGGTAGTCATGATGATAGCACAACATTATGAAAGTAATTAATGAACTGAATTTTACACTTTAAAATGGTTAAAAGGTTTTCTTTTTTACATGTATTTGATCACACACACACATAAAACAAACAAAAAAAAACCCACAGAGATGCCCTGGTCTGTGTGGCTCAGTTGGTTGAGCATGGTCCTGTGTCACCAGTTCGATTCCCAGTCAGGGCATATGCCTAGGTTGTGGGCTCCATCCTCAGTAGGAGGCATGCAGGAGGCAGCCGATAGATGGTTCTCTCATTCATGTTTCTCTCTCTCCCTTTCCCTTTCTCTATAAAAATCAATAATAAAAAAATGCAGGATCATTTCAGAGACAATATAAGGAGCTAGAGAGGGGTGAAGTTATACCAGGTGTCTGTGGGATGGAGCACAGACAGATGAAAGAAGGCACATGAAATCATCAGAAAGCAACTTTGGAACCACATTTTGAAGAGCTTTGAACATCATATTAAAGAGTTTGCACTTACTCTAGAAACAATACAGATCCACTGAAGAGTTTTAAGCAACAGGATAGACTGATCTGACAGCTCTAATGTTTCTGTAACACCCTTTTGTAGAGAGACCCAATATGATATCTAAACAGCTATTTGAAGCTCTTACTGAGTTTCATTAGCAAACTTGATTTAAATTGTCTCCTCCTCTTTCCTAGGAAGCCAGGGCTCAAAAGTCCTCTCAGTGTATAATTTTTTTTTTAATTTCCTTCTTCAACTGTAAGCCAAAAGAAGTAGCCAGACTTGTGGCCATCCCTAAGAACATTTTAACATCTCTCTTAGGAGACTTCTTACAAAAGGAGATGAATGCCTCCCTAAACAGTTAGTGGATTGAAGGTCTTGGCTATTTTAAAAGGAAAACTTATTAACAAAAATATTCCCCCTGCTCCCAGGCAGCTCTGAGGCCTCCTCCCAGCTGTGGGATGATCCTCTGTGCGTAAGCACAAAAGCCAGGGCTGCTAACATTTCAGGGCAGAAAGTCAACTCTACCGCCTGCAAGTCTGACATGTAAGGCATGAGGATCTATCTTTAATCAAAAGCACAGACACCTGGCACTTTGGGCACTCCAAGAACGCAGGCAGGAATCCTCTATGACCCAACCCGACCATCAGCTCACATGAACACCTCATGCAGAGGGACTTAGCAGGATCCATTGTGAAGGCTCTACTCTCCTCGACAAGCGCGATCCTGTTAGAGTTAACTGAGTTCATAAATCTCAGAGAGGCCTCTTTAGCATAGCTCCCCACCTGTAACGCCTAGCCTGGATTTTAAGTTAATATGACAGCTTCAGACTCAAATATTCCACTAAATAATATATTTTTTAAGTCAACCACACGTTAGCCAAGGTTTATTAAGTCCCTCCATGAGTTACGCATTCTATCCCCTCTGGACTCATCTACCACTATTGCCCCACTAGCCATAACTTTTGCCCATTTTTCTCATTTACTGTGTCCTTTCTAAGTGACCGTTGCTAAGGATATAAAGATGGATAAACCATGGTTCCTGCCTTTAAGGTGTCATAATAGCCCAGTAGAATATGGACCTTGGGGCTGTTGTAGGAACCGGTATTTTTCACATGTATGTGTCTCTCCCGCACTTGCTTTAGTAGCTGCCAAATCTGTTCCCAAATGCTTTAGAAGCTTTACAGAATTAGAAACACCTCCTCATTCTTTACCCTGAACTAGTTTTTTGGTTTGGGGGTGTTTTGGTTTTTTTTACCTCTTTGCTCTTAGAGGAGAAGGCAGGTAACTGGTTGGTATCTTAGAATGCTGATAAGCTTAGAATAGGCCATGTCTACACGAGCTCAATTTCACCTTCCCAGACACTTTCTTCTGTGATCCCATGGGCAAATGGAGGTGAGTCAGAGGGAACACTGGGTTCTGCAGTTCTAATTCCTCTCTCCCTAAACACACAAAGCCTGCAGTTCAGAAGGCAGATCACAGTCTTATCCAGCCATCTTATGGACCATCTGATCTCCATTTCTTTCCCAAATAACAAAAGTGAGATTCTATTAAAGGGAAGAGCAGAAGCAATAGGGGAGGAGAAAAGGTTAAAAGCCATATGAAGTAGGAATTAAATTTACCCTTAGCAAAAAGAAAAACCCTAATACTGACAATCCTTAGCAAGGAAGTGAAACCCATCACTGGACATGTGATGCGGAGTCTGGATGGTCATGGCAAGGGGCTCTAGGCGGGATCTACAACTTGAACGAGAAATTCAAAATTCTCAAAGAGCCAGGTATATGATGCAGTCAGAAGATACCATGCTGCTATCAGACAAGTACAACCTAGACGGGCTCTCTTTCCCCACATAGCAGGAGAGGCCTCCAGGTGTCAGTGAAAGCTAGACAATAAAAACAAGTCCTTAGTTTAAAGGAAAAAAAGAAAGTAGCTTGTCTAAATTTATACTCAGAGACAACAGTCTGGACATGTTTGAGATTTTAAAAAATAATAACAGAAATATATATAAATATAGAAACTCACAAATATTATTTAAAAAAGTTAATGAACATGATAATAAATTAACTCCCATTTTTTCTCATAGTAGCAGAATGTCTACTTCAGTAAACCAATGTCACTTTTAACACATTGTGGATGGATCACGAGAATTCTCGTGTTTTCTGTTCTAAGGCTTGTGGCCAATCATACTTTAAAAAGATAATTAGCTTGTAAGAACACGTAATAAATAACTTCAAAATGCAGTGGGTATTTAATTTTAAAGCCTGCCTTTAACATTTACGTAAAGCATTTTTTGTACTCATTCAGTAGAAACTTATCTGGGCATTGGGTAAAGCTAGCAATAGAACTACTCGTCTGCAATGTGTTAAGAGGAAGAAACAATGGTTTCTATTGGTCAGATATGCAGCAAATGGCAAAATTACTTTAATAAACTTTCATTCCCACCTCAGCACAAGCATCATGTGAAATGGACAGCTGTTGGAGGCTCACAGCTATTGATTAATTCCCAGGACTTTAGCTGACTTTTCCACACTCCCCAGGGCAATAATCTTGTTTTAGGGTCAAACTGGCAATTTGGGAGAAGGGAATTATCTCTGCCACAAAGAATCAAGTAAAAACAATCCACTCCCCTCACCTGTATGAACCTAAACTGCCATGCTTAGAATAGATTGGCACGCCCAGAAAATGTCACATCTGTCTACTTTAGAAGTCAATGAGTTCTTGTGAGTGCCTTACCTGTACTTTTGAATTAGCCATGTTAGTGAGAATTAGCTACTCTCTTTGCCTCCAAAACAAAACTGTCCCTGAGGAAATAAAAACCAATACCTCGCCAAAACCGGTTTGGCTCGGTGGATAGTGCCTCGGCCTGCGGACTGAAGGGTCCTGGGTTCGATTCCGGTCAAGGGCATGTGCCTGGGTTGCTGGCACATCCCCAGTGGGAGATGTGCAGGAGGCAGCTGATCGATGTTTCTCTCTCATCGATGTTTCTAACTCTCTATCCCTCTCCCTTCCTCTCTGTAAAAAATCAATAAAATATATTAAAAACAAAAACAAACCAATACCTGTATACCACTTCATGCTTCTAAGACAACACTTTCATCCATATTTGTTACTAACAGTAATCCTACTATATAAGTAAAAAAAATTCCATGTCTGTTTTATAGGTGAAGAGATGGAGGCTCAGCAATTAACCCAAGTTCGCACATTAAGTTAACTTCCAATTTGTAGATTTTTCTGATTCAGCTCTAAGAGCAAAAAGAAATAAGCAAAGATCCATGTTCTATTAAAAACGTTTTAAATTTCCAGAGAAAACTTCCATACAAAGGTCGAATAAAGAGACAAATGCGAATGTAGTTGTCCAACAGAAAAAAATAATTAAAACATTCAATGCTGTCAACTAAAGCAATTTTTGTCAAATTCAAGCTAAGGAGATTCAACTTATAGTAAGATTGTAACACTAAACAAAATGAAAAATGGACATATGCGTACATAATTCTTCATGTCTTTGGCAGAAACTGAGTGGATTGTGAGCCAAATTTACTTAATGTTTGTTTGTAAGGCTTAATTTCATTATTTTTTAGATTTTATTGTAAGGAAATAGGAGAAGTAGAAAAGTAAGGAAATAGGAGAAGCAGAAAAGTAGAAGTTATGGAAATTTGAGAAAAAGCCCCAATAATATAGCCATTTATACCCTCCTGAGTTCTGGACTGAGATAAACAGAAGAAGTCAGGCAGATGGGACTGGAAATGTCACCTTTATCTCTCCTGAGCTGTTGGAGGATATGACTTAGGTGGGAGGCAACAGAGGTTCCTAATACTAATAATGTCACCTGAACAGCTTTACCCAGAAGCAGGACCTGGCACAAGTCATTTGTTTGGAAATTCATCTAAACAGAGGAGTGGGGGAGCGAGACAGGAAAGGGAGGAAAGCCATACATCCTAAAGCCAGTTGTCACTGTGGGCAGCCTGAGCTCGATCCCTCTGGGAACTCTGGGAGAAAGCAGAGGACACACCTGAGAGTTCTCTCAACTTAGTGTCTCTGAAGCTAGCCCGTTTGTTCATCAACTCCCACTCCATCCTGTATGAGAGCTGCCTCCAGAAACATCAACCCTAGGGCACTTCCAGCTTGTCTTGTGCATGGGCCAAGCAGGCTCCTGCGGCCAGGAACATACTCAGACAGGAAGTACAAATGTTGTAACGAGCAGCCTTCTGCCCATAGCGGTGAAGTCGGGGAGGAGAAGGTGTCAGTCACGGGATTTGCTACACCCATCGAGTCACAGGTAGCACTGCCCAACACCAGGCCTCCCAACGGGGCACGTAGCTCTAAGCTTACCATTGGCCAAGAGCAGACCAGATCTGAGGCTTTCCTGAGCAAAGAAAGAGAAAGGGACTGCGCCATGCATGCTCAGTTCCTCACCCACAATCACATCAGGTAAGTCATTCCTCTGTAAAGGCGTAAGTGAGGGGGCTAGAGGGACCAGGCATGAACTCTGGGGAAGCTATGGGAAAAGGGTATTCTCCAAACAGCAGTAATCTTGGATGAGAATTTCAACAGGTGAGAAGTATCTAAAAAAATCATCTAGAACAGTGGTTCTCAACCATGGCTGCCTTTAAATACAGTTCCTCATGTTGTGACCCAACCATAAAATTATTTTCGTTGCTACTTCATAACTGTAATGTCGTTACTGTTATGAATCATAATGTAAATATCTGATATAGGATGTCTTCACTCATCTTTTTATCTCTTGTTACCAAAAAGAAACTGAGGCAAGACATTTTTTCTGGCTTGACTTAGGTGTCACTGAATTATTAGCACATCTCTACGTAAATAATAGAAGGAATAATTTGGGCACCAGAGATCCAAAATAAAAACATTTAAAAGAAAGTCAACTGGCATAAAAATTACTTTCAGACATAAATATATGCCTCTAAGGGAAAATTCCAAATCACAACCCAGTTATTGGGTAGTAAAGTCAGACTACTTTAAAATATTTTTATACCCCCCAAATACCAAGTAAATTGAATTCAAAAGGCGAGACGTGAGTAGGTAAAAAATAAAATAAAATAAGTACGATGAATACCAAAATAGCTTAGTAAATAACTTGTCATAAAAGGAGAGAAGCATACTTATACTAGGACCTAAATAACATCTGGATGTGGAGGACCAACACACACCCACTTACTTGATTCAAAAGAGAAGCCTTTCTGACATGAAGTATATATGGCAGCCCAGTGTGCATAAACATGCATATGTAAGATGCATGTGTTTGTGTATGTATTTATGTATATATACCATTGACTTACAGGATGAAGATTAAATAATGGCCTTCAGCAATTTTCGGTCCTGTGGAAAGATGGAATCAATACAAGGCTATGAAGTTCCCATACAAAGGCAGGTGTGTGGTATGAGTCAGTGGACTACCTTTGAGAGCCAAAGATAATGTATTTATTCATTCTTCATTCATTCTTCAGCAACTGAATACCTACTTGGCAGATGGACTATTAGGGAAATGGCAGAAGAGAGGTTGTGTTAGTTGCTGCATAACAAATGAATCCCTGTGCAACAGCTGAAAACAACTATTTTCTCAGAGCTCCGAGTGTCAGGGTTCAGAGAGGCTTAGCGGGTGGACCTGGCTCAGGGTCTCTCAGGAGGTTGCAGTTAAGATACCAGCAGGGGCTGCGTCATCTGAAGTGTTAACTAGCTGGGAATCTGCTTCCAGGATCATGATGGGACCATGGCCTTGAGTCCTCGGTCGCTCTCCAACCAGACCTCCCCAGAGGACTGTTCCCAGCACAGCAGCTGCCTCCCTAGAAACCTAGAGAGAGCAACCAAGAAGGGAGCCACCCAGCTCTCTTTTGAGAACGTGTGTATTTGGAGCCTCCAGTCCCCATGTGAGAAGTCCTGCTTCCCGGAAGCCACCAGGCTGGTGAGAGCACTCAGAAAGGTCACACAGACCCAGAGGAAGATGCCAGAGAAGTCCCAGCTCCGGCAGCCCTCGGCCCAGGCAGCAGACATGACCTCCCAGCCAGAGGGACTGCAATCCCATCAGAGGCCCTGAGTGAGAACCACACTGAGCGCAGCCATGTCAGCACTATCGGAGCTAGGACCTGATGGTAGGGCTTTGAGCCACGATTTCAGGGTGGTGTGTTACACAGTAACAGACAACCTGGCACAGATCTTATGAAAAATAAAAACTCCGTGAACTTCAACTAACCAGCGTATCTTCTAAGCAAGGGGGTTAGAAGGCATGTTTGACGACAGACTCCAGTGTATCTTAGACGGGTCTGGGGAATCTGGAAGCCAGTGAGATCATTCTTCTGGCCTCCTCTCCCTCCTCCATGGGCAGGCCTCTCACAGCACTGGTTTTTATGCCGACACTTGCTCTGTCAAACCTCCTTTGTCGCAAAACAAAGCCAACACCACTTTGGAAGTTCTAGTGGCCCTTGCCTCCAGAAATGGCCATTTTGAAGGAGAAAACTAGCAAACGACTCTGAGGAGATGTTTTTTTTGAAGATGACAGCACCAAAAGGGTCGTTTTTAATACAGCATTAATATAATTCTCACCAGCCTCTTGTCTTAAGCAATGTGTGAAACACTCAGGGGTGGCTCCTTTCAAGCACACACCAGGAGGCATTTTACTTATTAAAAGACGCCAAGTACAGGCAATTACCAACAACGCATTTGGCCCCACCCCCAACCCCCAGGCCTAATTTACAGGAGGCAACCTGTGCAGGTATGGAAGCAGCCTCAGGAATAATAAGTAGAGCATCTGTCAAGGCCACCCATGCCCTGCCCTGCCCCAGAACATCCTAACCAAGGTGGGAAGAGAGCAGGGGGTGGGTGGGTGGTAGGCAGTCAGCAAACTAAGCAAGAGGAACTGGGAGGGAAAGGTGGAGTGGGAAAGGTGAAACACCTGAGCTTGTAACTCAACATCAACTATTTCTCCGTAAGTCTGTGGCAGCGCCCTGTGGAAGCTAGAGTTCCACATATGCCAAATATGAACTCAGTGACCAGGTTCTCCTTCCTACAGGTGACCGAAAACCAAAATGTCTCTGCTGTAAGCCCACTGCCTGCATATTTGATGGCCTGCAGGTCTCAGAGGCCTCTGCTGCATGGTTTTGGCATTTGCATACCGGCCTTTAACTCTGGGCCAGCTCTGCCATCTATCACAAGTGCAATATGAAAATGTGGTCTTGGAGTACCATGTCGGGTTCAGTCACTCTGCAGGTCCGCTCCTGGATCTTCACATCAAACAAAATACCTTACTAGATACGATCTTACTTCCTAAGAGAAGCATTACAGTTAGGCATTCCCATGTTATGTTAACTAATTAAATAACAGAAGGGTGTTGCTGTATGTCTGAGTTCTCAACAAATGACATGGCCTTAATCTGCATGTCTGAGAGCATAACCTCTGCAGCTGAGGTTCTCAATTTCACCAACACACCAGAGTCAACTAGAGAGGCTTTGAAAATGCTGATGCCCAAACTGCCCCAGCCCAATCATATTAAAATCACCCGGGGCCAGGGGAGGAGGGCACACATTGATGTTTATTAAAGCTATCTCATGATTCAAATGTGCAGCTAGGTGAATTTCTGCTTTATGTTATGTTTATTTACAGTAAATCCTCACGGTTACCAGAATTAGTGTTGTATTACTAGTATATGTATAAGACAAGAATATATATTTGAAATATATCTCCAAAAGGCCTTGACAAAGGGTGTCTTGACTCATTTCTTCAAAAGTGAGAGAGAAAATTAAGTAGCATGAAATATAGTAAAATATGCTTAAAAATACTGCCGCCCCAAAATCCTACGTTGCACTATAGCAAATGTCTCTAATATCTCCTCCTACTCTTTCAAACACAGTCTCACAAAAATTCAGCCTACTCAGGATTTTCCATTTCTCTCTTCTTTTTCAAGTCCATAAATCTAATTCCTTCCTTCTACAAATAGCTTTCTGCCACTTTAATATTTCATCAGTCATTTATATTTTTTATTTTTCATGTCCAGAATCTATAACTTCTCAATTTTTTGTAATAAAAAGCAGTTTTCCTTGGGAAATCACTCCCTCCGCCCTGAAATTGTTTCAGGTGTAGCCGGGCAAGCTTGCCTTCAGGCCTGGCCCATCATAGTGATGTGTTCAGGAGGAGCTCCTGTCTCAGCCAGGCCCATCAGAGGCAATGGAACGATTCCAAACTTGTTTACCCTCTTAGACCACAGTCTCAGTCTTCCCTCTGAGAATAGCTAGGGTTTTGAGCCACTGTTTCAGCATGGTGTATTATACAGTAACAGATAACCTAGAACAGATCCAGCCTTCGCAATAGATGTCTATAATTGCCCAAAGTGAGTGTAAGAAGTGTGAGAACGAAGCCAGCTACAAGGAAGTAGAACTGAGGGGTAGAAAGAAAGTGCATCACTCAAGTAGGTTAATCCACAACCTTACAAAGTTTTTGATGAAAATCAGCTGTGCTTCAAGAAAACGACCCTGTTTCACAAATAGAAGACAAGCTATTTTAAACTATATTGAGTTAGGTTTCTGTCACTCGAAACTGAAAGTTGTTTCTAACACAGAAACCAGTACTTGGAAATAGGCTCTTATAAATAAAAGTTCATAAAATGTGGAGTTACTGAGTGGTGATACAGTAGATGGGGGTAAAGAATATCTCTATCCTTACTAAGCTAAGAAATTGGAAATGTCTGTTACAAAGTGGTTGATCCGTTGCCTATTTATTCTGGGGATATAGAGAAGATGCCTAACAAGGCTGGAATGTTAGAGATTTTTGCAGAAAAACCCTAGAATGTAGGGATGCATTGGTTATTCCTTGCAGCTACCACTAAGCTTCGGCAAGAAACAAATCTCATTTACAAAGAACTTCTATGCATGCTAACCCATCTGGGAATGAAGAAAACAAGACCTTACTGAGACCCTTTCTGCGCACAAGTTTACAAATGTTTTAAATTCTGTTCCTCTTTGTAGTGGCAGGGTTAGAGGGACAGCTGAGGATAAATTCTCTGCCTCCGGATAAAGATGGAATTGAGGCTAAAAGTGGAGCAAAGGTATGTAAGACAGCAGGAGGATTCAACAGCTTTCCCCCTCGGGCTTCTTTTAAACAACCTCACCCTGTGAAAGCTTGTCCAGAAAGGAGACAGTAAACCCCAACAAAGAGCCAGGATTGACTACAGGCTGGGAAGGGAAAGAAGAGATGAGACTTTTGAATTGTCTTGAGACAGAGGCCAACCTGGAGGGTATTAAGCTGATTTTTGGTCAAATGGTGCAGAGCTTGCTGACTCTAGGGCCAGAGGACCAGAATCTAAATTCTGGGGCGCTGACTTGACAAGAGAATTGGCTTTGTCTTTGCTAAAATTGACTGGCAGCAAATAGGTCAGAACCTACTAAGCTTTTCAGGGAACTGCATTTTCAGAGAATCCCATCTGTGGAAGAGTTATTTGCCTGCAGCTTTCCTTTTCTCGGCAGTATGTGTTGGGAAGAGCTTAGACCCGTGCCTACTGGCTTAACCATCTCTAACTCCAACAAACAGCATTTCATTGTATAAAGGCTTTAAAATTTATCCACCCCACTCCTGCTGACCACTAACACCCCACTCCTGCTGACCGCTAACGGCTCTCCAATTCAGAGATATCACAACGAGGGCTGCACTGAGTATCCTTGATTATATTTTGAAAATAGGTTTTTCTTTAAAAACTCCAACCTGGTTCTCTGGCAAGGGTTACCATATCCTAGCCAACAACTTCTAGAAACTCAAACAAGCATTTGTTCAATAAATGAATTAATGGCTATCTTAATTAACCATGAATTTTGTCCTTCGTTCCAAAATCTGAGAGTCTCAGAAATATCCCCTCTTCGGCTTCAACCACAGACGCCGGCAATGAAGAGAATGTGCCCCAAGAAATGGCGAATTTAAGGGCTGACCTTTTGTGGTGTTCCAGCAGCCCACCAGCGCAGAGCCTCCGCACTCCAGTTCTTTCTTCCTGGTTGGCTTTGTCAGAGCTCGAGGCTTCCTAACATGCCCGCAGCGCGTTCGTTTTTCATTTGCTTGTGGCTTATAAATCCACAGATGTGGGTGGGTGGCAGGAACTCAGCACTTCGCTTCCTTCGAGATAAGTACCACCACCAGTTGCTCACATATGGATCCTATTAAAGCAAATGGAAGGCACGTGTCTAATTTGGAGGGCAAAATTGGCAAAACTGAAACAGCTGTAGCTATTGACCCTCTGTTTTAAATGGGTGCTATGTGAGGTGAATAGTTCAGTTTCTTTTTCTAACCTGTTTACATGACTTCCTCACTGCATAATGTTCCCCCAGACTTTTCTTGGTTCAATATTTTTCCTTCTCATTATGAAAGAAGAAACCTAGGAATGCCATTTTGCACAGAATCTCTAAACACCAATGACAAACAATAACTCTCCAGTGCCTGCAGAAACTAGGGGACCAATTACTGGTGTATGTTAGGGAGGAATCAAGTATCTAATTGGGACAGAGGTAGAATTTTAGATTCCTTTTGCCCTCGTGTCCATGAGTCATAGGTTAATTCAGTGAACATATTTTAAGCATTTCAACATGCCAGTTACGGGTAGAATATGGACATACACAAAACAAAGAGAATATATGTTACATGAATAAAATAATTGCAATATGTGTGAGAAAGGCAAATAGTGATAGAAACATAGATCAGAAAGTTAGAAAAATGGTCCAAACTTGGATGGAGAATTATGAATCATTACTATAGAGATGTTAGAGAAAATGTAAAAAACAGATGGGATTGACCAGGAAGAAGATATGAAGTGTGGCCAGCTGGAGAAACTGACCTCTATGGGACAGATACAGGGCAAGGAGCCAGCAAGACAAAGATATGGGATGAGCCCAGCCAGCATGGCTCAGTGGTTGAGCTTCAACCTATGAACCAGGAGGCCACAGTTCAATTCCTGGTCAGGGCTGGAATCGGGCCTAAACAGGCAGTCAGACATCACTCTCACAATCCAGGGCTGCTGGCTCCCAACCACTTGCCTGCCTACCAGCCTGATTGCCCCTAACAACGCCCCTGCCAGCCTTATCAATGCCTAACTGCCCTCCCCTGCAGGCCTGGTCACCCTCACTTTCCTCCCCTGAGGCCTGGTCCCCCCTAATTGCTCTCCCCTGCAGGCCTGGTTGCCCCCAACTGCCCTCCCCTGCAGGGCTGGTCTCCCCAAACTGCCCTTTCCTGCCGGCCATCTTGTGGTGGCCATTTTGTGTACACATGGGGGCAGCCATTTTGTGTGTTGGAGTGATGGTCAATTTAAAGTATGTTCTTAGTCCATATAATAGAATTAACTACGTCCATTTTTTCATGGTGTTCTGAAAAGTACCATGAAAAATTGTACTTTTTCTTTTTTTACCCAGAAAAATCTGGGCATTCTATCTCCTAAACAAATTTGCAAACCCTTGGCCTAACACATTAATTTGCATGAAGTAAGCAAGCAAACTCCCAAATTGTTGTTTATATATATTCCTGCAGTAAAAATCAGAGGAACGAAGATGGAACAGGGTCCTGAAACTAATAAATGGCAAAGTCCAGGCCAAACTTACTATTTACCACTTACATATTTTTTTATTTACCACTTACATTTATTGCCAGAAATCTCACAGTAAGTATAGTATGGAATCCACCTTCTAGTAAAGAAGCAGCTCTCTCCTTTGTGCCTCCTGGAAGATGATGATTGCCAAGGATAGAATATTCTAGATTGAGAAGTGAGCCTTCTGGGAGAGATTGGAGAAGCTATATAATTGAAGAGAAGAAAGGATAATTTAATAAGTAGTACTGTTCAATTCCCCCTATTAATAGTCCCAAAAGTAGCACCATTGAAATATTTTAGTTTTCTCTAAATTATTTTTTTTTGGGGGGGTGGTGTCTGGATTTTGTGTTTTGAATGTTAAACTACTACTTTACTGGGGCTTACATGAGTCTTTGGGTTTAAAGGAGTCTCATCTAGAATTTCAGGTCCATTCCGGGTCATTCTCAGGCAGGTCTTTATGGTAAACCATAGTAACTTCCTGAGCAGAGAACTCTCTGCCCAGTGACACATTGATAACATATTCTCTCTGCATATTGCCCACTACCTCTGAGTAACTACTTCTTTGGCAAATGGCTCTGCCCTCCTGCTACAGGTAGGTACATTTGTCACCCAGTCCCAGCCAAATCTCTAAGACAAGGAATCAAAAGCCTTTAGCCCATGGTGAAAAATTACTTCCACATCATTGGTATGCTATCATTTCCCATCCAACCACCAAATGAGCTGAAAGAATTCCCATTTCCTCCACCCATGGGAGAATTACCTAGAACAGACATCTTACTGATTTACAGTTCTGGACAGCCTTTCCCACGTATGTGAGAAGGTATTACTCACAGGGCTCTTCTCAGCTGTTGCCTGTTCCTGACGCAAGTGTCAAATGCTCTGGCAGGTGAATCCGCATCCCTGTCGTGGTCTTGGGTGTTGGCATTTGTGAGCCAGTATATGTGTCATCACCCACATGCCAAAGCTCCAAAGAAAGCTACATGTGCATTGGAGGACGGCAGCTGCCGTTTTCTCTGGGAGAAAAGACAATTAAGAAACCTTTTAGCAATAGCCTCAGCATTTCCTTTGGAGAATAAGAGGGAGAGTTTAAGGGCTACGGAATTCAGACCAGAGGAGCAGACTATTTAGAACTAGATATATGATTTGACTAAGAAGTTTAAGGAGATAGCAAAGTAGAAAGGAATGATAAAAGATCAGGGCCTCACCCCATTCCTCATGTTGCCCAACCTTTGCTGATGTAGAGCCTTGATTCTCTCTGACATGGCACTAGAGTAGAATTAATTTCCAATGCACTTCAATAGACATAGTTTGAACTGATTGGAACCTGGGGAGCCAAATATAGATACAGATTTGATATAGATATTGGTATATATAGAGATAGAGATAGAGATATATAGATTTAGATGTATATACTTATAGACATATATAGATATATAGATATAGAAATTCATATGGCTATAGTTAGATACATAGATATAGATATAGAGATAGAGATAGAGATATGGAGATATAGGTATATATATATATGTATATATATATATAGTTATATAGATATAGATAAAGAGCCTTTCTACCCATTCTACCCATACTGAAAAGAGTATGGAATATTAGAGCCAGATATTACCTTAAAATTTTCATACTCATCATTTTTGGGTGACAAGCTGAGAGTCAAAGTGAGATCATCAAGGTCAGCTGGCTGGTTAGTGAAGTAGTAACTTGGATGTAGTTATTTCACAAAACATCATTAGTCACTTTTCCAGGCATGGTGCTGGGTACCTGTGGGTACGAAGGAGAAATAAACTTCACTCTGAATTCCTTGAGGGCAGGGGCTAAGGTTCCCCACAGGGAGGCCACAGCTGAGGAATCATACCAAGATTCATACGTGTGAGATGGAAGATAAATCCAGGAGGGGATGAGCTCATTCAGGTACAATGTGCAGAGTGAAAGCAGGAGACACAAAGCCCAGTCTCCTCACCAGTCCTCCAAGGCTATTTCCACAACACCTAACCCAGTCAGTACCTTCAAAAGAAAAGTTTAATGTAATCTGCACAGACTTACATTGCAAAATCTTGCGATTAAGAGAGTTTTATGTGAATGAAAAATGTCAAATTTATTACCAAAATGCTCTAAGATTTTGTATTGGTATGGTTACTCTAGGACAGATTGGGTTCCTGAGACATGCCAGACCTCAGCTCCCAGAGGACATGTCCCCTGGAACACGCAAATCACAACAGTCAGCACCCCTCCCGCTTTGACTTGCTATCTTTCCCAGGTTGTCTCAATTCCTTTGGGTTCTGGCGGCTGTGACAGTGCCACAGACTAGGTGGCTTAGAAACAACAGAAATTTCTCAGTTCCGGAGGCTGGAAGTCCAAGATCAAGGCACCGGCAGATTTGGACCTGCCTCCTGATTCTCAGACAGCCACCTTCCCCTGTGTCCTCACATGGCGCAAGGAGTGGGGGCTCTCTTTATTCTATAAGGGCACTAATCCCATTCGTGAGGGCTCTGCCTTCATGACCTAATCACTTCCCAGAGGCCCATGTCCAAATAACATCACTTTGGGGAGTAGGTCTCAAAATATAAGTTTTAGGGGGACATAAATATTCAGTCTGTAGCACAGGATTTCCTCTTCCCACCGTCTCTGAATGTCTTGGTGTCTGTGAGTTCCTTAAATCTTCCCGTCATCAGTCATCTGATTCTGGACTCTGTAGCTGCTGCTTCTCATCTCATGAGAGCCGTCTGTAAGTGGAGAAGCCCTCCCCTCCACTTCTCACAGCATTGTGGAGGCAATCTACTTAAACAATAATGATAATAATAATAATAATATTCTAAAAGTAATTCAAAGCTACTGCACAGTCCCCAGCCCCTTCTAGGTCCCTGACAGAGAAGGTTTGATCATGTCCTCTATCCCAGGCCACTTGCTCAGACACAGAGGTTCATCCTATACCCAAAACTATGATTGCTCCATGTACCTCCTCACCTTCATGTCTAGACCACTGGGAGCCCAGACCTCAGAGAAAGAAGAGACCTTAGTCCTTCTGGGTGAAGGACTAAGTAAATGAGGTGAAGAAATTGAAATCAATTAGAAATAAGTTATCCAACTGAGGGCCTCTCAACTTTGGCAGTATTGACATTATTTGTTATGAGGTGGGCGGGGTGAGGAGGAGGGACTGTCCTGTGCATTGTAAGCTTTTTAGCCACATCCCGATCCTCTACCTCTAGACAATAGTAGTAACTCTCCACCTGTGACAACCACCAAAAATGTCTCCAGACATTGCCAACCGTCCCCTGGGGGACAAAATCGTCTCTGGTTAAGAACCACAGTTCTATCCCAGTGATATCTTGGGGGTGGAGGAAAATCAGCTGTCCTATAAGATGAACTTTGATTTCAGGATATGAAAAGGGTCAGTTGAGAAGTACACACTGGTGGGATATTTATCAATCCCATAGGCCTTTATATTTTCACTATATGGAACGCACAGTGTCAGGGATATGAGGGCCCATTTGGAAGTGATTCAGGAATCAGGACCTTCTTGGATAAATTCTCTGTATGCTCCTACTTTAATACAGGTTCTCTTTCAATGAGTCAGTCATCGTTCCTGGCCAGCTAACCCGGGATGGCACTAAAACAGAGCTGGGCACAGTGGCTCCACTTGGAAGTGCCTGGCATGACTGTGGAGGCCGCACACTAACATGCCAGCTGCAGGTGGCCTCCAGTTACAGGCACAGGCCGGGGGCAGGAGGAGGTATCATCGCAGAGCTAGGCATGGGGAGGGCAGGGCTTCAAACACAGTCAAATTAACTTATGCTAACGTTATGAAATTGACCTGTCCCCAGAAAGAAAATAATCTCACTGGCTGAGATGTCGCACACACACACCCAGCCCCTTACTTCCATTCCAGAAGGAGAGTTGGCTACATTAGCCCTAAGTGCTGGCATGGCAGGCTGCCACAAGCATAAGAAATCAAAGGTTATCTATTATTCTCAAGTATAGTAATGCTCTAAAAATAGGGAAGTGATTTAAGAACTAAACAAAGCAACTGAGTTAGTTGTTTATAACCTCTGAATAAGTCAGGACACAAATTTAGCTGACCACAATTTGAAAATGAAGAACTCAGCTTGGATCAAAACTTAATTCATCATCATAATCATTTTCACCCTAGTTATTAATGGAACAGATAATCCAAGGTTCTATTCTATAGCAAAATTGCAAAGAACTGGATAACATTTCTTTCAGACTCTCAAGAAAGTTGGCTGGGTTTCTTTTTCGGGACAAAGATGTTTTAATCAGAATTTTCTTGGAAGTGCATTTATAATGTCCAGTTGTCATATGCAGTGATGTCTATGGAAGCAGTATTTGGGAACAGAAAAATGACTTAAGAGTGTTATATAAATGAGTTATTTTTAGCAGGGTTCTATTTTAGATGGTTTTATAAATATACTCCCTGTAATGAATAATCACTACACAATTAGGAAAAAAAGCCCCATTTCTCCTCCACAACTGTTAATAATTCCCATTGTCCTTTTAGATTAATTCAAGGTGATGTCTCAATTTCATCACAGATAAAGGCACCATGGCAACAACTTAACCTCTCTTCAATTATTTCAAGTCTGTTTCATTAGAGGGAGATTAAGTCCCTGTGTGTTTCTCTAGAACAAGGACTCAATGGGGGGAAGTTTTAGAAAATCAGGTTTCAGAACAAAATACAAAAAATCCTTATATTGTTTAAATAAAATGGCTTAACATAAACTGAGCTCTACTGTGAGTCAGCTCTTCCAGCAGAGGCTGCATCACCATTGGTTTGAAGTGGTGCATGCAGGAGCCCCAACTTAAATGAGAGGCTAGACTAGCAGCCCTGAGGATGGCCTCACACTGTGAGGGTCTAGTACTGTGATAACAGCATCTGGGGCTCTCGGGTTCTGAACTCTATGTCAAGTCCCCCAGCCCTAGAAGGACTTCACATAGCCCCCCAGGGCATTCATGACAGGAGGTTTTTCCTATTTTCTGTGTAGAGCCACATGCCCTGTCAATAGCACAGGTTAGCATGGTATGAAGAATGGCTCAATGCCCACTCTCTCTGCCCCTTACTCCCCTCTCCATCAGCAAAAAATTTTATAAGCCACTTAAGGTCTTATTCCTAATTAGTTAGGTCCTTTATTGTTTTCAAGCCAGCTCAAAATTTTGGCTCAAACCTATTTCCTAAATATAATATAAACTGAAATCATTCATTCATTCAATAAATAATCATTAAGTACCTACATGTGTCAGACACTGTAGCAGGCACTGGGATTAAAGGAGTGAGCAAGATGCAGGGGAGGGGGGACTGACTTTCAAGGTGTTAACAGTGGAACAGGAAAGAGATGCAAATGAACAAGCAGTAGCATAAGTGAGGTATAATCGGAGAAACAGAGGGCCTTTTAGGAGCATATGGCAGCAGCCTCTCACCTACTGGGGTGAAATGTGGCTTGCCTGAGCCAGGGGCCTTTAAGCTGAGACCTGAGGAAGGAGTGGGAATTAGACATGGAAAAGAATTAGTGTCCCAAACAGAGGAAGAATCGTGAAGGCCAGAAGTCAGCAGAACTAGGTGCTTTGAGAAAGTGGTAGAAGCTGCCCATGGCTGGATAACGAGACCAGGAGAGGCTGGAGAGGGGGGCCGAGGTCCTTCTCCCTGGTGGATGTGTGGGTAGCCACATTAAATCAGGTCTAGAGGGAACAAGGAAAACACCATCCCCAGGTGCTATCAAACTACCCCAATACCAGTGTGCATCTCTTCCCTGAACAAAGCCTTGTCGCTACCCAAACAACCCCAGGCACTGATCTGCTCTGGGCGCTTGTCCTCCACACAGCCCGGAGGTGACACTAACAGTTGAGCCAGTGACTGTCCTGTTCTGTCTCTGCAATTTCCACCAAAGGTTGCTAGGAAGCTGCCACCCTCTCTCAGACAGGGCCTACTGGTGAGGTGCATTGACCACCACTGTGGCCAGGCCCCCCACCACCTCCCCGTCTCAGGCATTACCCTGCTGGAACATGCCCAATAGACAGACTTGAGGAGGGACGTTGGATGGACATGTCCATCTGTCAGCACTGTTCTCAGGGCACAGCCTCGCCCAGCGAGGGGAGTTGGAGAGTGGGGTGTTAGTGAGACAGCATGTCCCTTCCGTCCTGGGAGGGCTTTATCCTTGCTTTCCTTCCTGGGTTGATTGGAAAGAACATTCTAGAATGACAGATGCCAATCAAAGGCTCTCTTCTCCAACCCCCACTACTAGGCTGCACTGTGTGGGAGATTGTGTGGAGGCAGCAGCTAGCAATGCAGTCTCCCCCATCTATAATGAGGGACCCTGCCCACACCCCTGCATCACCTACTTACTAATGAGTGAAGCATACGCTTTCTCTGATTCCCACTCTTAGCCACCACTGGTTCAATATTTCATGGATGTATGTGGATATTCAGGGCCCACCCCTCCTGTTTCTCAGTACAGGCAGCTCTCCTGGGCCTTGGCACAGGATGCCTCCAGCGAATATCCCAAGTTCTGAGTAAAAGTGGGTCAACTTGGTGGTCAAAGATTCTTGGTAGACAGAGTAGTCATTCAGTGGGGACCACAGATATTCATGATTAACTCTAGAAACCACACCTGGGAAAAGAAGAGGCAGTTTTATGCAGTTAAAAGTGATTCATTTGGTAGAATTTGAACCCTAACTAACTGATCATAATGTTAAGAAATGACTATCTTTTAGGTGTGATCATGGTATTAAGAATAAATTAAAAGTAAGAAAACGGCCTTAGCTGGTTTGGCTCAGTGGGTGAAGCATTGGCCTGTGGACGATTCCAGTCAAGGACATGTGCCCAGGTTGCTGGCTTGATCCCCAGGAGGGGGTGTGCAGGAGGCAGCCAATCAATGATTCTTTCTCATCATTGATGTTTCTATCTCTCTCCCCCTCTCCCTTCCTCTCTGAAATCCATCAAAATATATTTTAAATAAACAAACAAATAAATAAATGAAACTACCATATTTTTTAGAAAGACAGGCCAGGCTGAAATATTTACTAATAAAATGATATACTGTCTACGGTTTATTTCAGCATACTATGACAATGGAAGGAGGGTGGGTATGTATGTAGATGAGACAAGCTTGGCCATTAGCTTGTATGATGGAGGCTCAGGGTACATGGTTGTTACCATGCTATATTCTCTACTTTCACCTGTGTTTCAAATCTTTTCTGCTATAAATTGTTTTTGTTTTTTCTTTAGAGTATCCTGAGTGAATATGCAAACTACTAGAAAAGTTTAAGAGAACTCAAATCCTTTTAAAGTGCTTTAATAAATAGCATTTTACTAGATAAAGAAAGAGAGAAACCTGTCTCCACAGCACATGTTAGAGTCAGCAAACTGAAGATTGCTTTTGGATGAGCTTCTACTGTGAATTATAGGTAAGCACAAACTCAGGCTCAGAAAATAAAAATTAGATCACATACAAAGCAGGGAAATCAGCAGAGAGATCTTAAGTTGTATGTATTCTTCCTTGGTGATGATATGATTAGATTTACTAGATAATCAAGACTGAACAAAAAGAAAGAAAAGAAACTTTGAGTCCAGTTCTATCTGAGGGCAGAGGTATGGTTCTAGGTTACCTCCAAGTCTCCCAATTTGGTTTCTGTGTGAGAGAGACTATGAAACCTCTCAGAGTCATTCTTCCTATTCCACTGATGACGTTTGGTCTGAAACATGGATATAAGTGTAATTATCAGAGGGGTTAGGAAGACTCAGTTTTAAATCAACGGTATAGAGCAGGGACTTCCACCTGGTGTGCTGCAATAATTTTTAAAACATTACCTGACTCATGTCAGGGGCACTGACCTCTCTTCCCTTCCTGTCAAATAAAACAGTGACAACAGCCAACACAGCAATAGCTGTTGGGGTAAGTAAATCAAAATTAATACCTATTTTTATAAGATCAGCAACAAATATATTTTTTGTTGTGCTGCAGAATTTTTAAGTTAGTTTATGTGTGCATGAGATGAAAACGGTTGAAAACCGCTGGTGTAGAGATGTGGCGAGACTCAGGAAGTGAATCCTAGCTCTCAGGTGGAGCTCACGCTCAGAATGTAAGAGAAAGAGGGAGGACGCAGTGAGCTGGTCATTCCGTTCTAACTTAGAAGTGGAGTGTCTGTCACAATCCAATCATTGGCACTGAGTTCAATAGTGTGCCCAGGCTTCATGTCACACTTCAGCTGCCAGTGAGGAACTGCCTCAGGAGACAGACACTTCCCACTTGAGCAAGTGGCCAGGCTGCTTGCTGCACTGACAGGTAGAATCAGAGTCTAACGATGAACTCTTGAGCGCCCACTAGGTGCTCAGAACTTCACCATCATCATCGGAAATAAACCTTGAGCATTTTTATTGTCTCCCATTTTACCAACCATGGCACAGAGAGGTAAAGAAAGTCCCTGAGATCATGCAATTGATTAGTAAGTCACTAAGTTTGCATTTAAAACCAGATCTTTCTGACCACAGAATCTATGTCTTATGACACATTAGCCCATTTGTGAAATACAACAGAGACGAATAAAGTATATCAAAGACTATGGTGTCTCTGGCACAGACCAAGTAAACACATACCCTGTTGCTGATTCATGGGGTAAAGCATCCAGCTATGCCCTCTATCTCTCACTGCAGTTCACCTCTAGTGCTGTGGGTCTCCTTTCCTTCTAGAAGCTCAATGGGACTCCAATTGGGATATGGCAAAGAGCCACATACATTTAAAAGTAGCCACTTGTTTCACACACACAGGCGCTCACACACACGGATTTGGGGCTGAAAGAGACTACGCTAAGGGAAAATAGTCCCTGAAAGGGTGCCTGTGATGATGAAACTACTTTTGATTAGAATCCAGAAGAGCCCAATCTAAGGCAAAGGTGACTTGTTCACTTGCCAGAGAAACATATTCCTGTCCAGAGAGGAAGTGAATCGAGACCTGCAGTTACTTCAGAAAGCTGGCCACACATGACTTGATAAATTCCTTTCAGAGTAGGTCTTTCTTAGGATAAAGGAAAGGCTAATCTTTCCCAGGCAAGATCAAACTCATTAGCCAATGTGATCACCAAGATTTACTGTATGACTTTTAAGTGGATACTATTACAATGTCCTTGTTCACCTGGAAGGACAAGTATTTGGCAGGAAAACGGAACACAACCTTCCCTTTTGAAAGGTACCAGTATTTACCTCCCCAACACCACTGGAACAAGAATCTTTTTTTTTTAAAATAATTGAAATTCATTTATTTTTTTATTTTTTATTTTTTATTACAAAGGGTATTACATATGTGTCCATTTTTTCCCCCGCCCTAGACAGTCCCCTAGCCTCCAGTGTCTTATGTCCATTGGTTATGCTTATATGCATGCATACAAGTCCTTTGGTTGATCTCTT
>NW_006288434.1:26054-42926 GCF_000327345.1 Myotis davidii
CATAGGGGTGCATATATCCTTTCTGATTGGTGTTTCTGGTTTCTTGGGATATATTCCTAGAAGTGGGATCACAGGGTCAAATGGGAGTTCCATTTGTAGTTTTTCGAGGAAACTCCATACTGTCTTCCATAGTGGCTGCACCAAGTCTGCATTCCCACCAGCAGTGCACAAGTGTTCCTTTTTCTCCACATCCTCTCCTGGAACAAGAATCTTGTTCTGAGAGTGAGCTCAACCTGAACTAACAATATGCTTCTTAACAAAGATTCACCATCGGATTTGGCTCATTAATTAGTTGACATCTTCTCCATGGCATAACTGTTAGACTAGCAGGAGGCAGCCGATGGATGTTTCTATCTCTCTATCCCTCCCCCTTCCTCTCTCTTTAAAATCAATAAAAACACATTTTTTATTTATTTTATTATTTTTTTAATAATGAAAGTTCTTTTTTTTAATATATTTTATTGATTTTTTACAGAGAGGAAGGGAGAGAGATAGAGAGTCAGAAACATCGATGAGAGAGAAACATCGATCAGCTGCCTCCTGCATATCTCCCACTGGTACATGCCCTTGACCGGAATTGAACCCAGGACCCTTCAGTCCGCAGGCCAACACTCTATCCACTGAGCCAAACCGGTTTTGGCAATAAAAACATATTTTTAAATCAATAAAAAAAATTTAAAAAAGAAATAAAAATGAGAGCCAAGCAGAAAAAATTAAAAGTAGTCAACTCTGTACAGCAAGGTGAGGTTTTAGCAAAAACATTTGTCGACTGCACTTAAAGACAAACCTATCTTAAGTTTTACTCTCTTACATGACAACACCAGCAATGACATTATGCTGGTATTTGTGGATTATAATTTCATAAATCTTAACAACTTCTTTTCTTATTTCATTGACAGACACCATTTTAATAAGGAAGAGAGCAAGGGAAAATGCAGAAAGAATACGTACAATGGCCACATTCATATGGACTCTAACTCCATGAGATAGTAAACTTTGCCTAAATTTATAATCAGATTTTCTTTAGGTGTCATGTGAGAGCAGATAAAAAATTTTAGAGCTTCCCCAAGACCTCAAGTAGGCCAACTCTGCAAAAGGAAGCCTCTACTCCTCTGAAGATTTTTCTGGCTGCTTAGTTTATGTTGTTTGGGTTTGTTTTGGATTTTTCGTTAGTGTTTCAACCTATAGTAGCATGTAACGTAGAAATTGCCAAGGATGTTGTTCCTACCAACAATATAAATTGCAGAAAGATTCATGCTTTAAAGTGAGGGTAGAAATGAACGACTTTCATTGTTTTATGTGTGTAATTGCTTTTGATGTTCTAACAATTCTGTCTTGTTTAATACTATCATAGAATAAGGTATTCAATATAGGAACATTTTCCAGATTATTGTTTTAATTATGTATTACTTTGATATAGCTTTCTACAATGCATTGTTTTATTTAGTAGCTTAGTTGGCATATACTAGTATATCTGGTGCATAAATAAAAACATCAATTGAATTATTATATCAAAAATCAATGGCAGGCATTCTCAGGGCTTATAACTTACTGGGGTTTGTATGGATCTTTAGCCAATATATTATGTAACTTCAAACTCACATGCAATGGAATGTGTCTGCTGTGTCCTCTACTGCCAGATGGTCAACTGTGGCTTCTTAGATGCTCTAAATAGATCTTTCTCATTGCAGTTTCCAACCTGTGTCAATGGGGTAACATAACTGAGCTTGTTAGAATTTGTCCAAGATACATAGATTCTATGTGATCATTTAAGGAGCTCTGTGATGAGTAAGGAAAAACAGTCTCAGTGCCTGGGCTGTATCTTATGTTCATCAACCACTCCACTCAAAAATCTTAGACACCAGGGTCACATCGGTTTCTCAGAGCCTACTGAGTGGCTAATGTATAATCAGTCCTCAATAAATATGTGTTGCATGACTACATGAACATAGGGTTTGGCATTTATTTTTACTGCTCTGAAACTTTTAAACTTATTTTCATATTGTTGGCTTTGTAGGCTTAGATATGTCAATTCAGCATAAATGTTACTGATAGTTCCTGTGAAGTAAGAAAAAGTGTGCAAAACCACTCAGTTTAGTACTTGATATGTAGCTTAATAGGTATTCAGTAATATTAGTTGAGTCAGCATTTTCCTCACCTTTACTGCCTTTTATGTTTGCTTATTGCTTAAATGGACTTTTTTTTGGCTACAGAATTTCCAGAGGTTGCATAGCATAATGGGGAAACCACTTAATCAAGAGTGAGAACACCAAGTTGAAGTCCTGGCTTTGTCACACATTATTCAATTAAGGCAGTGGCAATTAACATAATTTCTTGGCACTTCAGTTTCCTCATAGGTAAATGGAAATAATTATTCAACTTAAAAACAATGTATTGAATGATAGTCAATGTTAAGGCCCACAGGATTAAAAAATGATCTATCATTTTTTCATTTCACACAGGTTCTTGTGCAATTCAAATTAGATGAGAATTTTTTTAAAACTATGAAGCAATAAAAAATTAAACGCAATTGGTATTATTTTTGCATGAACTTTAAGGTTGTTTTTCATTGCTCAAAATAGTTCAAATTCTTTGGTTTCTTTTTCCTTCTCTCTATCCTTCAGAGACAAAACAAAACCAGTAATGCTTTGTTTTAGTCAAAGCTTACTTTTATTTGCATTTAATATTTCCAAAGTCCAAGTTCTAGTTTGCTTTTGGATTTGTTTTGTAGGATTGAGTTCCATATGTATAAAAGTTTTAGGAGTGTTGGGAGTGAATGTTTGCTTGGAGGATCTTGAAAAAGGTTTACAACACTTCAATAACTGGATTTGATTGATCCAGGAAATCTACTTCCTGTATTGACCTAACAGGAACCAAGGAATAAAATATGGATAGGAAGGATGAGTAGTCCCTTGAAGACCAGCTCCTTCTCTACTGGGTAGAGATTCAGGGTATGCTCTGCTGCCAAGTTTAGCAAATAAAATAGAGGTCCAGTTAAATTTGTTTTCAGATAAACAAAGAATTTTTAGTGTAAATATTGCCATATGTTGTATACTATATTTTATTTGGCAACGATGGGTGAGCTAATACCTTGAAGATTCTTAGAAGACTTATCTACTTGAAAGGTTCCATAAATAGTCTTAACAAAACTACAACCTTCAGATGATCATTACCCTATTAAGAAGGGAGATACTGCCCTAGTTGGTTTGGTTCAGTGGATAGAGTATCCGTGGACTGAAGGGTCAAGGGTTTGATTCACAGTCAAGGACACATACCTGGGTTGCAGACTATATCCCTGGCCCTGGTCGGAGTGCTTGCGGGAGGCAACCAATTGATGTATCTCTCTCACATTGATGTTTCTCTCCGTGAGTCTCTCCCTCTCCCTTCCACTCTCTCTATAAAAACCAATGGAAAAATATCCTCAGGTGAGGATTAACAAAGGAAAAAAAAAGGAAACACTTTTGCCATCTAGAAAAGGGTCCTGTTGGTTGACCAGGGTCATCTGCGAGGTTCCCTTTCAGGGTCTCTCATGTAAGTGCAATTACATGGCTGCTGGGGCTAAAGATGTCTGATCACTCAACTAAGCTAGAGATCCAGGAGACCTTCCTTATAACTGGGTGTTGACTGGGAACTCAGCTGACATCTACGGACTGAAGTGTCTATGCATGGCCAATCCACTTGGCGTGGCATCTCCCGACATGGAGGCGGTGCTCCTGGACAGCACCCCAAGAGTAAGCATTCCAAGAGCTAAGTCCTTTGCTTTTGCCTCCCAACTAAGCAAACTCAGTGAATGTGTTGATACCACCAACACTTATGTCTTGGAGATTATGGACATTGTTATAGTGCTTGTTAATGGCTCCTGCTCTCTGGGAACACATTTACCTCAGTGAGTAAGAATAGGAAGACATAGGAGAGAAGCCAAAGGGTAGCATGTGAAGTGAGGATTGAACAAGGGGCAGAGGGACTGGTGTGGAGGCAAGCTATAAAGATGGATAAGTGGTGGCTGGCTGATAGCTATCTTTGGTGGGTCCAGGTATGAGGCAAAGTGGGGAGTTATGGATTACATTTGGTTGATATATGGATTTTCTAGGATAATTTTGAGGATAAGAAGAGCTGGTTTGATTAAGAAATAAGTTGACTTCTGAGAAAGAAAAACTGAGGACCTGCAATGCAACTTAAAGATCGGTCCAGCCCTGGCTGGGTGGCACCGGAGGTTGGTGTGTTGTCCCATCCCCCGAAAGGTCATGTGTTTGATTCCGGGTCAGGGCACATAGTTAGATTGCAGGTTCAATCCCAGGCCAGGGCACGTATGGGAGGCAACCGGTTGATGTTTCTCTTTCATACCGATGTTTCTCTCTCTCTCTTCCTCTCTCTCTAGAATTAACAAAAACATATCTCCAGATGAAGATTTTTTAAAAATCTCCCTTAAAATTTTTATACTTTAGAGCTTTCAAAAGATTAAAACATAGCAAGTTCATGGTTTATCCTTTTTTAAAAAAAGTAAAACTTTTCTTTCATTTTATTTACACCTAGTCACTTTAAAATAGAAGGCTCCTTTCACTTAAATGCACCAAAAGTATCAATTTAACCAAAGGGACTTGCCTCTAACACAGACCTCTGCTTGTATCTTGATCTATACTATAATATCCACTGCACTGTGTTTCCCTTCCATATTTCACGAATGTCCCCACTATAAGCTGAGAACCCCAAAGGTATTCCAGGAGCCTGCGTGAATATAAACCCCTTCCTATCGAAGTTTCTAATCACAAGTTCCTGGAATGCGTAATACACACGGGGTGTACAGAAAATGACTGATTGAGGCTCACTCTGCTTGTAGGTTAGCCCCAGAGGTTGCTTTTGGTTAAATAAATATTAGGTCAGTGAGAAGGCTACTTCCCAATCACAACACAGCCGCCTGCTGCACAGACCAGCCAGTGGCTGAAAAAGTAGTGAATAAGGACATGTTCTGCCTGCTGCTATGAAATGTGAAAGGGGGTAGCTGATAGCCAGATGTGCCCCCAGAGACTTTGCAGAATAGAAAGGTTAAGCAACTCAGCTGTATATTTAGAGTAAAATGTAACTGAGTTGTTTCTGGAAGCCAAGCTCAGAGGCAGACTATAGCAAGAGGGAAAATGAGATCACATTATCCAACCACTGACTGAAAAGTCAGGCTGTGAGCTTCAGATCTGTCACTCCATCAGAAACCACAAAACGTCACCAACAGCATTCAGAAATGAGACCCAGAAAGCCACCTGAGTACACACAGCCTTGGAAGGAGCAAGACTAAACTGTTATCAATCAGCAATATCTGCATCTTGTTGATGTGGGTTGACTGTTGCTAGCTAGAAGAGAGTTTTACTTGGAAAAGAGGGATTAGAAATGCAAATGAGTTACGGCCTTAAAGGGGAAATAATCAATTTAACTTGCATAAGATGAAGGTTGGGATTAACCTATCCTAAGATAGCATTTCTGAATAGCCTTTGAGACAGATAAAAACATCTGAATTTTTAATCTTCAACCTCCTTCCCCAAGAACTAGTCTTGACATTGGAGAGAGACATCTAGATAATGCTAGAAATTTACTGTGGCTCTTTACTACTGAAATGTTGCTTTAACTGTGTCATACCATCATTGCAGAAAGACAAGAGTGGGTTGTTTATAGATATTTCAAGCCTCAGTTACTAGTCCTCCCTCATGTAAAGAAAAACAACTCATGAGGTTTACCAGCTCAATGCACAGACTGTGTCTTCCAGTGAAGATCACAACCTCTTCCTTATTTCTGTGTGTTTGAGGTCAGCTTATCATAACCAGCAAGATTTGTGGCCAGGTAGCCAAATCCTGGCTCCCTCTAAGACAGCGGTTCTCAACCTGGGGGTCGCGACCTCTTTGGGAGTCGAACAACCCTTTCACAGGGGTCGCCTAAGACCATCGGAAAACACATATATAATTACATATTGCTTTTGTGATTAAGCACTATGCTTTAATTATGTTCAATTTGGAACAATGAAATTGGGGGTCACCACAACATGAGGAACTGTATTAAAGGGTCGCGGCATAAGGAAGCTTGAGAACCACTGCTCTAACAAGTCCTACTGACACCATTTCTGGTCTCCGGAGATTACGGCTTTAAAACATATGTAGACACATCACTTTTTTCCCACCCCCCTTTCCCGTCTCAATAAGAGGACTTTAGCAGCCTCATTAAGGTATTTAGATTTTCAAACACCAGACCCCATAATATAGCTTTCCAGGTGGGAACTTTTCAGAACAGGAGAACATTTTTAGAGTTTGAGATGAAAATGTAACACAACACACTGCAGCGGAAAGGAGACATACCACTATCCTTTTAAAGATAGCAACATGCCCCTGAAACTTCACTTGCATCACCATTACTCATTAAACAACTGTTTCCATGGGTAACATTCAAAATAGAGAACCACTGGCACAGCCTTGGCACTGAATTTAAGCTGGGTCTCCAAGGTCCAAGTGTGTCAGGTGTTAGTCCTTTAGTTGCTGGGGTGGGGGTGTGTACAGGTCCCTAGGGGTGGAGGTGTGGTGTGGAGAACAACTGGTGCTTACATGTGCACATCAGCATTCCAGCAGCTGTCCTAGCTGCGTCTGTCTACACTGCATCTAATTATTCCCGTTCATAGCCTATACTGTCTCCAACATGTGCATTAGAAGGCACACAGGAAACAAATGCAATACAACGTAATCCAGACCTGGTGCCTTTGCTGTGCTTCTGATGCAAAGGCGTAATTAAGTCACTGCCTTACATTTGCCTTGTGTAAAATAATTTTTCCCATACTTAGTCGAGTGTTTTCATGAAAACACTGTGACTTGAAAGCTTTCTGAAGGAAACCGTTACCTAAAAATATCTTTATTACTCTTGAGCACTGTTTGTCTTTGCAAGATTCTTCAAGAATTTGTCATGTCATTTTCCTAAGTTATTAAAAATGAATACACACTAACTTAGTTGGATTCAGATTTAAAAGCAGGTATAATTATGATCATCATTATTGTATTGTATTGGTGTTATCTAGATATCTTTAGCCTTAATAATGCGCTAAAGGAAAGCTTACGCTCACTCTTTTTTACTATCCCTAAATCAAGTATTTTTGAATGGGTTACAAATATCTTCTTACTATTTTTTAACACAATAAGAGAATTGTCACTGGTGTTGGCATCTTAGGGCTAGAGTACATTAGAAACCCAGGGCCCTCTAATGCAAGGACATAAATAAGTAGTTATATATATGCAGATCCCCGTATATTAACTGAGATGTAAGCTGTAAACATCAAGAACGGCATATTAAATTGATTAACAAACAAGAAAAAATGTATTCTATCATATTAGATTGAGGATCTGAGGGCATACAGTTTCCACAACTCAGCCGCCTCCTCGGCAAGCAGACTGCGGTGAAAATAGTCCATTTGCATGAGCAACAAAAACGAAACCCTTACTTGATAAAAGAATGAAATGTAAAGCACGGACTGAGGGAGATAAACCTGTTTCCTTATCTCATCCTTCAGTGGCTCAGAAAAGGCTTCCGAGGGAAGAATAGGTTGGGGGAATGGGGTGGCACACAGCAGCGGGTGGTTTGTGAAAGTTCAGTTATGGAGTGACCTCACCTGTGGTGCTGGCCAAGCATCAAACGTATGTCTTTCATAGGGAAGAACAAAAATCACTCCTGGATGCACACGGAGCTCCGTAACAAAGAGCAGTGTGACAGGAGCTGCCGGATGCAAGCCTCCTGAAAGGGCTTTGTAGTCAAAGGTATCTGAGCAGCATTTTAAATGCAGTGCACAAGGTCATTCCAAAAGAAGGTAGCACGGGCACTGACAATGAATGACAGGGATACTCAGGAAGGTAACGGTGGGAGCTGCATTGCACAGGAAGATTCAGGGAGGGGCTAAGCAATAAAGGTATTGTTTTTCCTTCTCAGGAAAAGGGTCTCATTTCTCTCCCATTCTAGTTTTATTGTCATGATAGCAGCCATGCAGCTTTTGCCCCAGGTGTTCCTTCTGGGGAGGGGGTGTCATCAGAAGTAACATTTGGCAAGTCCCAAAACAAAGTTTCTGTTAAAGGGGGGAAAAATGGATGGTTATTGATTGGGGGGTTAAGAGGGGCGGACAGACGAAAGAAACAAGTGTTGAAATCTGCATTGGGAAATGTCTGTTTGTCCTCCATCCTGTACCTGAACCCATCTGTGCCACATCACAAACAGCCTAGGGTGTGCAGAGAACCTGAGCTTGAATCCAGTTGCTAGATTTCAATTCTGTGTCTGTCATGTATGTCTTCCACAAGGTGGAAAATGATTTCTTCCACAGCTCAATTAACCTGTCTGGAAAATGAAGATGAGATGCACAATTTCCACTTAGCGCTGTAACCAGGAGGCGCTGGACAGATTCTCTTCAGTGAATAAACCTAACACAAGACGCTACATAGACTCTGGCAGCATTTACATGTTTACTGGAGTAAATTCAAAAGACACCCTTGGGATGTCCTGGGAGCTCATATACAAAAAAACACAACTTAATTCCTTGACTGCCATTCACTCTGTCTATGCAGCTTCAGCCTCATTAAAAAGCAGTTTTCAAAAGACAGGGAATTATAATCATGTACTTCTTTTGTACTAGTAATATACTGTAATAGCACAACTTTTAAAAGCAGTTACCATGTTTTGCCAAGCACAGTTTTAAGCATTTTACATATTACTAATTAATCTGTAAATAACTCCATGGTTATACTGTGGGGCCTTGACTTACGAGTGTCCCGACTAACGAGTTTTTTGAGATACCAGCTGTCTCTTGGCTGATTTTTTGCATTGAGTTGACAGAGTAATTTGAGTTAATGAGCTCCTTAATGAGCTCGGTCTCAGAACGAATTAAACTCGTAAGTCAAGGCCCCACTGTACTCTTTTTGTGCCCTTTTTCACATTTAGGCAAACTAAAACAGAGTGGATAAGAAGATTGCCCTAGATGTATTGGGTCTCTATTGATATAACAAGCTTACAAAGCACACATTCATAAACTTACACTTTCTGTTGGTCAAGAGTCCGGCATGACTTAAAGGTCCTTTGCTCAGGGTCTAACAGGCTGTGACCAAGGTGTTGGCGGGACTGCATTTTCATCCCCCTACCCCCACCCCCGCTCATTTCAGGGAGAATCTGCTGCCAAGGTCACTGGGGTGATCGGCAGAAAGACTCTCCCTGCCGCCTTATGATGGGGCCTCGCTTTTTGCTGGCTTTGGCTGGAAGCCGCCCTTGGGCCCCAAAGCCCCCCTGCTGCTCCTCCCCAGGTGGTGTCTCTCACCTTGGGAAGGTTCACCCCACCTGAGTTCACCTGGTCAAGTCAGGCCCACCCAGGGACGCTCCCTTCTAGCTCAGATCCAACCAATTTGAGACATTAAGGACATGGACAAAATCTCTTCACCTTGACCATACCCTTCTGGCTAGCAGTCGGTCAAAAGTGCCACCCGCACGCAAAGGCGCGCACACCAGGAGGTGGTAATAAGGGGTCCCCGGGTCTGTCTGCCGACCAGATCAGTGCTTCTCCCACTTCAATGTACAGCCAACCACCTGGCGGTCCTGATTCTGGTTCAGTCAGTCTGGGCTGGGGCCTGAGAGTCTGCATTTCCAACAAGCCCCCTCCGGTGGTGCTGATGCTCCTGGTTGGTATGGGGACTGCCAAGGCCCCATAAAGGGAGGAACCAGCAGTTTGAGCTCCTGCCGCTGCTCTCAGCCACTTTGCTACGCCCAGGACTGCATGCGCCCTTGGATGAGCATTCGCTGGATGTTCTCTCTAATCCGTAGGCAGGGGTCCTCAAACTTTTTAAACAGGGGGCCAGTTCACTGTCCCTCAGACCGTTGGAGGGCCGGGCTATAGTTTTAAAAAAAACTATGAACAAATTCCTATGCACACTGCACATATCTTATTTTGAAATAAAAAAACAAAACGGGAACAAATACAATATTTGTATTTGCATGTGGCCCGCGGGCCGTAGTTTGAGGACCCCTGCCGTAGAGATGATTTCTACCAATCACCTGCGTGACCAGTCTCTACTGTCACCTCCCCTCCCTAAACCAGAGAATTTCCGTTTCTTATTGTTTAACATTGAGTCTCCATGAGCATTTTCATTTGACCAAAGTGTTTTACCAGAGAAATCTTTTCCTTTTAAAGAAAAGAAAGGGAAGTACGGGTTTTAAACATTTCCCGGTTTTTGAAGATAAATGTTTATTTTGACGAAAAGACAAGAACGTAGCACATCTTACTTAACTACAAATGGACTTGGTAGCGGGGAGTTATTTTCCTGAAAAGAGGAAAGACGAGTGGAATGGACGGTTCTCTTTCAGGAATCCCTCCTAAAGGGAAGCTCTTATCTCCGTTCTCTTGAAAAGGCAGCTCAGCCCTGCAGTGACCGGCTCTCAGGCAGGCAATGCTCTCCCGCTGCCGGGTACAATGGTGTCGCATGACAGGCAGATGCTAAACAAGATACCTCCCCACAGGGCTTCCCTTGACTCTGAGAAAACTTCAATCTCTATTTTAAAAACATACTCAAAACCTAAAGATAAGCTTGTCACAGGTTCTGAAATTAACATAACTCAGATCTCCTGCCAGTGACCTAAAACTCCTAAAACTTAAAATAGTGTCTTTTCCAATCACCTGCCAGCTTGCTGAAGGCTTTCAAAGCCAGGGATCCAAGACTGGAGGAGTCTCCAACACTTGCCTGGGCACTGGGGAAATAAAGGACAGGATAAGTGCCTCCTTGTAAAACTACACACAGAAGAGCTGGCCCTCCAGTCTCTACTGTCAGGGGTGCTAACCACAATGAGCATTCACGCGTCTGATCTTTACAACAATCCTGGCAAACACATATTTATACTTCCCAATGGGAGCGAGAACTCAGGGAGAGGGAAGTTAAGTGTACTCAAAGGTCACACAGCTAGCTGATGACTAGGCTTAATTTGATCCAAAGTCAGCCTACGTAATACAAACAGAGATGACGGAAAGCACAATATGATGCTCTAGGAGCCCGGCCAGTGTGGCTCAGTGGTTGAGCATCAACCTATGAACCAGGAGGTCAATGGTTCGATTCCAGATCAAGGGCACATGCCTGGATAGCAGGCTTGGTACCCAGTGGGGGTCGTGCAGGAGACAGCCTATCAATGATTCTCTCTCATCATTGATATTTCTATCTATCTCTCCCTTTCCCTTCCTCTCTGAACTCAATTAAAAATGTTTTTAAAAATACTACTAATAAAAAATAAAAGGTAAAATATCAACGCAAAGACACTTTAAAAAAAACATAGAGATAGAAACATCAGTGATGAGAGAGTGAATCGGCTGCCTCTTGCATGCCCCCTACTGGGGACTGAGCCCACAAGCCGGACATATGCCCCGAGTGTTGACCTCTTGGTTCCTGGGTTGACACACTACCACTGAGCCACACCTGGCCGGGCAATATTTTACCCTTTTAAACATTTTTTACATTATTAACTAAGTGGGCATTTAAGAAAGTTCCTGTGAGAAGGGTTGAGGTCACCAGAATAGCTTCTAGGTGTCATCGAACCTCCTATTGTACCACCGAGCTAGACTGCTACCTGCAGAAATGGTACATCCATGAAATTCTTGTGTCACCTTATGCCTGTACCTCTTTACCTGTCCTATAGGTTTATCTAAATTAGCCACTGCTTTTCAACATTTAGAAGGATCTTTACTGCCACCCGGGCACCAGATTTCTGCATTCACTGTAGCAAACAAGTCACGCAGGTTTATTAGTTTTTTACTAGAGGGTGAACCTCTTCCTTCCATAAAATGTGTTTTTACAAAATCCTTCTACAACCCACCACTGCCAGGCCTTCTCAGTATTCTTCTTGACTTCCTGCTCAATGGATTCTAACCAATCTCAGCTAACCAATCTTAGTATTCGTTAACCATATGGCAGAGTCTGCCAGTTATCCATGTCCTACTCAACTGAAGATGGAGCTTGAGATTTGACAATGAAGAAGCCAGCCATGACGTTGACTAAATTGAGTTTTGGGCAGAAATAAGAATTGTAAGTTGAATGATTTGAGAAAGGAATAGGAGGCTATAAATTAAGAAGTATAGACTACTTTCTAAAGATATCCTTTCCCCAAATTTACTGAGATATAATTGACATATTGTGTAAGTTTAAGCTGTAAATGTGTTGGCTTAATACACATGTCACAAAATTAGTACCACAGTCGAGTTAGGCAACACCTCCATCAGGTCACGTAGAGACACTTGGCTATTAAGGAAGGAAAGTTTTACAGGAGCAGATAGAAAGTCAGAGCGAAGAAACTCTATATTTAGATCTTGTTTAGAGAGTGGTGTCACAAGCTGTGAAGTTCTGTTTTTCCAGCTGGGGGTGGAGCGCAAGGAGGAGAACAGGAATCTATGGGAGCACAGGCATTGGAAGCCCTGACTCTGAAGTCAGTGCCCGGGTTTGAGCCCTGGTAACTCTTGTTGACTCTGTGACATGGCACAACTTAGTCTCCATGACCCAAAACGATGCCCTAATCTTTATCAGAGCTCAGACCTTTCCTGACCTCCAATCCCTGTCTACTGGATAACTTACAGGTTTCTCTGTAAAGGGGATGAGAAGGAGACCAGAGGCCCCTCCCCCAAACATCTTGCCCATGGGCGGCCGGGGGGCTTTGATAGAAATTATCTCAGCCTCTGCTCTTGCCCATATACCATGCTTGAAACCATCCTTTGAACCACCAACATATGAATTTATTAAAATGCAATTATGGCCCTGGCCTGGTAGCTCAGTTGGATACAGTGTAAGCCAAGGTTGTGGGTTCTATCTCCAAAAAGCAATCCATGAATGCAAAAATAGGAGGAGCAACAACCGATCTCTCAATCTCTTTCTCTCTCTCTCTCTCTCTCTCTCTCTCTCAAAAATCAATCAATAAAATAGAATAAAATGAAATAAAGTGCGAATTTGATCAAGCCATTCTGCAGGTTAAATCTTCACAATATTTGGATAAAACCTGCATTTCTCATCGGGGCATTAAGTTCCGCTAAACCAGCGGTTCTCAACCTGTGGGTCGCGACCCCTTTAGCAGTCGAACGACCCTTTCACAGGGGTCGCCTAAGACCATCCTGCATATCAGATATTTACATTATGATTCATAACAGTAGCAATATTACAGTTATGAAGTAGCAACGAAAATAATTTTATGATTGGGTCACAACATGAGGAATTGTATTTAAAGGGCCAGAAGGTTGAGAACCACTGCTAAACTCTGATCTTATTTATGTAGCTCTCTAGCCTCAAACCTCACTGAGCCTCATTCCTCAGTCTCTACTGCAGAAGAATGAAATAAAAGAAAGTACTACCCGCTCTGTCCTACAGAGAAGGCAGCATTGCTCTTAAGAGGAGAGCCTCTTTTGTTCAAAGACTTTATTGTGTCTCCTGAATATGCAGGGACAATAGCACCAAGCTTGGAGATCAGGGTGACTGAGGCAGGTGGTAATGGAGTCATGGAGAAGCGGTCAGGGAGCTCACTAGGAGAGAGAGTTGTAAAACTTTGCAGACCACTGTGAGGATTTTGGCTTTTATTCTGAGGCAAAAACCACAGAAAAATGTTAAAGTGATAGTATCGACTTCTGTTTTTTAAAGGATCTGGCTAATGTTGAGAATAGACTGGACAAGGTGGAAGCAGGAAGATGAATGAAGAAAACTGTGCAATAATTCACACAAGAACTGATGATGGAATGAGCTGCAAATGGTCCAGGTCGCAGAGGTGGGGAGGTTCGTGGCTGTAAAAATGGTTAGAAGTGGCCCAGGCAGTGTGGCTCAATGGATGAGCATGGACCTATGAACCAGAAGGTCACGGTTTGATTCCCAATCAGGGCACATGCCCGAGTTGTAAGCTGGATCCACAGTGGTGGGGAATGGGGGCATTCAGGAGGTAGCCCATTAATGATTCTCTCTCATCATTAATGTTTCTGTCTCTCTCTCCCTCTACGAAATAAAAAAATTTTTTTTTCAAGATGGTGATAAGTGGTCAGAGTCTGGACTCATTTCAAGGCATATGCTACATACCCGAATGTAGGATGTGAGAGAAGAAAAGGAGTCAAAGATTACTTCAATTTTTCTTTTCGCCTGAGCAACTGGTAGAACAAAGCTGACTTTGAGCTGAAAAGAGGAATACAATACGGTGAAAAGCTCGAGTTGGAAAGACTGTGAGTTGAGTTTTGTGCCATTAAGATTGAGCTAGCCATTAGACAGATACCCAGTACGGTAGCCTTCCAGGTTGTTGGATAGACAAGAGCTAGGTCAGGCTGGAGGTACAGGTTTGGGAAGTGTCATCATTGGGATGGCATTTAAAGCCTTGAGATCACCAAGGAAGTGAGCGTAAAGTGAGCAGTGGCGAGGACCCAGGCCGAACCTTGCACACACCATGCTAGGAGCTGAGGAGGGAAGCAGGTATCAGCCGAGGAGACTGAGAGGAAGCCAGTGACGTAGGAGGAAAACCAAGAGGGCACTTTGTTCCAGGAGTCAAGAGAAGAAAGCATTTGAAGGAGTGAGTGTGCCAACGTACCAAATGATGCTTCCCAGGCATCATCTCACATGCACACATAACAGCACAGGGGAGAGTAAAATTATTGCCATTTCAGACAAAGCAATAGAGTCTCAGAGAACTTAACCAACTTCTCCAAGGGTACACAGGTTCTGCGAGGACATCCATCATGCAAAACCAATCTGCTTGAAACCCATACCTGGGCTACTTACTGGTCGCTACACCCTCAAAACCCGCATGCTGAGTGTCTCCTGGACCCACAGCACTCTAGAAGCTAGAACCATGGGTCTCGATCCTGAGGGTATGTTAGATACAAGTGATGCCAGGATCTCACCCAAGACCTGTTTCCAGAGGCAGTACTTCACCATCTGTAGTTTTTAAAGCTCCACAGGTGATCCAAATGCGATTCATGAACCTAATGTGATCCTCAGTGATTGTAAACCGTATGTTCTCTGTTCTAGGAGGTTCCAGCTAAGTCTGTGTTCAGCTCTTCAGTTATCCCTACCAAGTAACTGAGACCTCACTTGACCCGCACCAGGATGAGGAAACCTTTGAGACATGGCCTGAAGAGCCTCGCTATAAAGTATCTTAAAATAAAACACTATAAATAAGTTTCTCCTTGAAGCCTCCACTCCCTACAAGTGACTTCACTTGACCCTTCCACCTGAAGACTCACCCTGCCACGGTGCTGGCATCAATCCTGTACTTGGTCAAACAGAACTATTTAAGAAGCTTTAATTCTCTAACTCCGCGACTCAAAATCAAAATATTAATAACAACCTCTTATTGAGAGCTTGCATGTGCCAGGCATGGTGTTAAGTGTCAACTCAATTAATCCATGCCCTGATCCTGTGAGGTAAATGCTCTGACAATGGCAACCTGATGGGTAAGGAAAGTGAACCTTAGACAAAATCAATTATGTGCCCTAGGCCTAGGTCACCCCGCTAACCAGCAGAGCCTGGGTTTTCACCCTGTTCTGCCTGACCACAGGGTCCATGTTCCTGGTTATTCTCATGACTCGACATCTCCACATGCATGTCCCAGAGCTCCCTCAACTCAAGATGGAAACGTTTCCTTCTCACACGATCCTCTCCTTCTCCTGTCCTCTCCTGGCTTAGGTCACCTCCTCACACCTGTCACTTAAACTGAAACCTCCAGCTCATCCCTGACACCCATCACTCACAGCAACTCATTGTTCCCTATGCCCTTTTAACGTTACTCTCGCTGGCTCTCAAATCTTTCTCTCGTCTTTCAAATCCTCATTTGGTTCTTTCCAAATGTTAGTAATTCGGTATTATTATTAATGTTTTCATTGATTTTGAGAGGGGAAGGGAGAGGGATAGAGAGAAACATCAATGATATACATCCATCCATCGGCTGCCTCCTGCATGCCCCCTACTGGGATCAAGCCCACAACCCGGGCCTGTGCCCTGACCAGGAATGGAACCAGCGACATCATGGCCGATGCTCAACCACTGAACCACACCAGCCAGGCATAATTCGGTATTATTTTAGTAACCCCAGTAAACAGGCTCTCTACCCTAGTCTTACCTTTTTCAAATCCAAACCCCATTTTGCTGGATCTAGATTTGATCACAGGGAGGCTTAGAATCCTCCAGTGATGCGACAAGTCCCACGTGATAAAACTCGGATTCCTTAGTTAGATGTTCTTCCGGGTATCACTCCGACTTCTTCAAAGGCCTGTCCTGCTGCTTCCTGGCACCTTGTTCTTGCCCCATAAACACTGCCTGCTCTTCTTTAAAGGTCATAACTGGGTCCAAAGACATGCTACCCTGTGCGGGTTCACCCGGTGCTACTGTGTTTGTGTGTGAGAAAGGGTGTGCACGCATGTGCGCCTGCATGTAACGGTCACCATTTAAACAATTGGTCAAGTTGCTGTAAAAGTCCAGACCTCTGGCTTCTCTTGAAAGCTGGCCTCACCACCCTGTGTTGTGCCCCAGCCCAACTCACCTGGCATTGACGAGATCTGCATGACCGCGTAGGCGGTGCCGTTTGTGGTCTCTCCTCGGGGCCATTAGCCAAGTGCACCTGGGTCCTCCGGCCTTTGTAACGCTGTTCCTTCAGATTGTAGCATCCTTTCGACGCCTGGAAAAGCTCCCCCCAACCCCCGTCTGTCTCAATTGGCGTGTGTGTGTGTGTGTGTGTGTGTGTGTGTGTGTGTGTTAGGAGAGTTAGTGGATACCTTTATTGCTTTCGGGGGATGGGTGCTCGGGAGTTTGTGGCAGCGCCACTTCAGCTTCGCCCTCAGGGCTAACGGCTGCGCGGGGGCTCTGGCCCCAGAGGGCGGCCGCGTGCAGC
>NW_006288434.1:43183-61436 GCF_000327345.1 Myotis davidii
GGAGGCCGTTAGTGCGCTCGAGAACCCTGACCACAGCCCCCAAGTTCTCCTCATCCTTCCGATAGAATCAGTCACCCTTTGCTGCTCAGTGATCCCATAAAGCTTTATTTTTGTGTTAATCCTCACCCAAGGGTATTTTTTCCATTGCTTTTCAGACCCGGGTGGGGGTGGGGACGGATGGGGAGGACGCCACCACCTAGGTACGTGTCCTTAACTGGGAATCCAACAGGGGACCCTGTGGTGCAGGCCAGCGCTCTAACCACTCAGAAGACTGGCCAAAGCTTTATTTTTATCTCTAATGTAGCGCTCCCCAAACTATTAAAGGCGGTGTATGCATGTCTTCTCGAGGCTAGATTGGGAAAACCCTGAAATTAGTTTGTTTTGTCCAGCTTTATACCCCCTCCCATATTGTCCACCGTCATGCGGGCCCACTGCATTCCTCCCACAAGCATGGAGTAGGTTCCACTTAAGTCAGAACCTCTCCAAGCCCTTTCATTCCCACTTTTCTGAAACTAAACAAGGGAAGCACTTCTTTTGTTTACGTAGAAAGGATCAACGCTTGGTTGTTTCACATGAGCTTTGAGCAAATGTCGGTTTCTAAAGTCTGTGCAGTTATACAGCCGGTCATGAGAGTTGGCTCCACCTGACTTCCAAGTGTATCATGCAGAGAAGTGCATAAATACCCTCTCCTCCCTAGGATTGCCCATATGCTCAAATAATAATGTTTTTTCAATAAACACAAGAAATTTCATAGGTGGCAATGACTTTATTAATCAGGTTAGAAGCTCTGCCTACAGTCTCTAAATCTCCTGGTTTTGTAGCAAATTCACACAGTAAACTACTTATTTCACTATATCTTTGAGACTTTATTTTCTCTTTTACATCTTCTTTTCAAGTGGGACACTGCACTCCTAGGAATCTAGATCTAGGTTCAGAAAAGAGGATACAGTATTTCTATAGTAGTCAGAGGACGCACCACCGTAGGAGACACACAGATGTTGCGTTAGGGAAGGAATGCTCACTCTCTTCTGGAGAAGTGTGAAGGAAGGTCCACATTTGCTAAGGAAGTGAAGTCTCAGAAGCAATAATCCCATTCTTTTAGGCGCTGCCTTTTTTTTTTTTTTTTTTTTTTTTTTTGCCAAGACTATCTGCTGACAGCCCCAGGCCCCACCCTAGGCAGCTGACTGCAATGCTATGAAAGACTAAGTAACATTTTACTGTCTCCATTTGTTCTCCCTCAATCAGGATTGAATGTGGAACAGGTGTGGTCAGCAAAGCAGAAACATCCCCTAGAAAACTGTCAGTTAGCCTGATCCCTAGACAAGCTCCTGGGCATCTCTGAGGAACCCCATTCCTTCCCAAGGCGCTACAAGCGTGATGAAGGGAATCTTAACAGGAACCAAGCAGTCTGCACGGGATCTCCATTCCAACAAAGAATGCCAGAAACTTCAGACTTCAAATTAAATCTTCGTTTGTAACAGTTTTCTTTCCTGTGATCCAGTTTCCTCTTAATTAATCAGGAGGGATTTGGACTGTGCATTGTTGGAACTCAGCGTTATCATATCATGTTGAATTCTGAAATCACTTGGGACAGATTTCTAGATCCTATATAATAAAAGGCTAATATTCAAATTGTCCCCTCGACCAGGAGTTTGACCAGGGAGTGGTGCTGGCTGGCCAACCTCCCACATCCCCTCTCCCTAACCGGCCTGGGCTGATTGGCCCTATCAGGGTGGGCTGGTCAGACCCCACCTGTGCATGAATTCATGCACTAGGCCTCTAGTAGAGTAATAAAACCTCTCCCAAATTGTTATAATCCTAGGAGGCAAATGACTTCCATGACGAAAAATTGACATTTTAAAAATAAAGTGGCCATACTATCAGAAGTAATTAACTTTCATACCTATTTGCACACTAATTGACAGCCTTTTCTATCAGAGAGGTGAACCTTGTGTCAAGATTGGAGAAAAGGATACAGTATTCAAGCCTATAGAACTGCTGTATGAAAAAATGCATTCGTCTCACTGTAAGAACTTTCAGTGCTGAGCTCTGAGCATTTTATCTGGTTTAGTACATATCATAAATGGTTCTTTTTCGGTCCAAATGACCTATCTATCCCATCCTTTTAAAAAAAACAACAACTATACAGTGGGGCCTTGACTTACGAGTGTCCCGGCTAATGAGTTTTTTGAGATACCAGCTGTCTCTCGGCTGATTTTTTTTGCATTGAGTTGACAGAGTAATTTGAGTTAACGAGCTCCTTCACAAGCTCGGTCTAGGAAGGAATTAAACCCAAGACCCCGCTGTATATCAGTCTTTTCTTCTTTCTGCAAAGGAGGTTGTGTTATTAAAAAGAAAAGGTAATGCTTCTTATAGTATCCACTTATTTTATCTTTATACAACAATTTGAAAAGACTGTTATAAATAATCTATGAAATTCAATGTGTGTGTAGGATTAATGTGAAGATTTAAAAACTGATTGGACCAAAATGTTGACCATGGTCTTAATTTAATATGAGCTTAATTTAATATTGTTTATACAATAATTGAGACCTGGGGCTGGAAAACATGACTACTGTCATCCCCTTTATCTGGGCCTCAATTTTCTCATCTGGAAAATAAAGGTTGGATGAGGTGTCTTCTCAGGTCTGTATGGAATAGAGCTGAAGACAAAAGGAAAAGGCAACTTAGGATCTTTGCTCACTAGGACAAAAAGAGGCACAGGCTTCGAAGCAGACGGACCTGGGTTCAAATCTCAGATCTTATTTGCTTTAGGAAGTTAGATTTCATTGCACTCAGCTATAAAATGGGACCAAGCTATTTTGAGGGCTGATGAGGTTTAAATTAGAACACACCTATAATGTTCCTAGTACAACCTGTGCACATATTTTATGCTTCTATAAATGGTAGGACCATATTTTAAGGTGAAGAAAAACATAAGGCTGAGCGCATGATCGATCTAGCAATTTCCACTCTGGCACCTGGAGAAGAAAGGGAGCGAGCAGATCCCTGTCCTTTACCGGCAGAGATATCCCTCTGCCGTGATGAAACCGGAGCTGTCAGGGTCTAAAAAAAGCACCCCATCAGGGGGAAGGCACCACATCTTGGCAAGAAATGCTTCACATACTTTCATCGTCACCAAACACTCTTCCCACCCCACACCCTGCTTCTATTTAAATCCGAGGCACTCCACTGGTCCCCACTCACTTTTCGGGTGCCCAGGCTGTCAGCACGGAAGAGAAGGGAAGCATGACTACAGGAGAGAAAGGAAGGGAGGAGGGGCCAGCCAAGAGTGCCCTGCGGAAGATACACAGGGCCACCCTGGTGATCAACTTGGCCCGAGGTTGGCAGCAGTGGGCAAATGAGAACAGCACCAGGCAGGCCCAGGAGCCCGCAGGCTGGCTGCCCGGAGGGACTCAGGACCCACCTCAAGATCCTAAACCAGTGATACATCCCACTCCCCACCAGAAAGCCCAGAGCGCCCCCAGGTCTCCCTCCCTAAAGCCAGAGGGGCCAGGGGAAGGACCGAGCTCAGGGGAGGCCTCGGAGGTCTCCCCTATCAAAAGGAAAGAGGTGACCAAAACAGTTGTCAGCAAAGTTTATGAGAGAGGAGGAGACGTGAGCCACCTCAGCCACCGGTACGAGCAGGACGGCGGCACAGCTGGCCCTGGGCAGCCGGAGGATGACATCGACAGGATCCTCCACAGCCACGGCTCCCCGACACGGAGGAGAAAGTGCTGCAACCTGGTATCCGAGCTGACCAAAGGCTGGAAGGAGATGGAGCAGGACGAGCCCAAGTGGAGGAGCGACAGCATAGACACGGAGGACAGCGGCTACGGAGGGGAGACGGAGGACAGGCCCGAGCAGGACGGAGAGCAGGTGGCCGCTGCCCGAATCAAAAGGCCCTTGCCCTCCCAGTAAGTGCATTCATCCGTGGGCTTCTTGGACTACCACTGAGCCCAGCCAGCTCTGGGAGCCCAGTGAGCAGGGCAGTAGCACGGGGAAGTTAGAGTCTCAAAGACTGGCAGGCAGGGAGGGGCTGGGGGAAGGCGTGCCCCAGAGCTAGAGGGGCAGCGCCCAGCTCAGACAACGACCTTTTGGGTAGAGCGCCTCCACTAGGCTGTCTCTCCTTTCCCTTCGAACTCAACACTCAAGTGTTAGCCTCCACAAAAGTGAAACCACCAGAGAGGGTTGGTGGGTGCTTTGGGTAAAATTTTTAAAATCAATTGTATAATGAGTAACAAATTGGCTTCTCTGTAGAGGAAAGTGCTTGCTGGTAGATTGATTGGCGAGACCTTTCCTTTGTCCCAAATCCATCTGAATTTTATCAGGGGTCACATCTCCCCCAGTAGTGCCCATGGCACACAACTCCATGTCTCTCTGACCTGTAATCAGGTAGGGGGCTGCTATCTATCCAGAGCAAGCTCTCAAGTCAGACAGACCCAAGTCCAAATGCCAGCTCTACCCTGACTGTAGTCAATGACACTGTATTACATGCTTGAAAGTTGCTAAGAGTAGATCTTAAGTATTCTACACACATATACACACACACACACACCCTGATTATTTTTCTAATCCTATTTCTTCCTTTTTAAAACAATTTTATTGTTGAAAGTATTACATATGTCCCCCCTTTTCCCCATTGACCCCTTCTAGCCTGCACCCTTCACCCCCTCTGCCCCAGCCTTCACCACACTATTGTCTGTGTCCATGCGTTATACATACAAGTTCTTTGGTTATTAATCTCTTCCCACTCACCTATCCCACCTTCCCGCTTAGATTATTTCCTCCTTTGTAAAATGATGGCAACAGTAATCTCTCAGGATAAATTCTATTGTATTGAGAGAAGTAAAGGAGAGTAAGGCTGCCAAGTACTCAGCACAGTGCCTGCCATAATGCTCAATATATGAAAGCTGCTATTATTCAGGTAGATTCCATTATTTAGCACTTATTCAAACTTTCAGAAAGAAAGGCATCTGTAAACAAAGAGAAATGCTATTAAAGCTAGGTAATTCAAATACCACAATCCTAAAATATTTAGATGCTAAACATGTACATACACACACACATGTGTGTATACACAGACTGAAACTACCATACTTATTCAGACAAGAAACACACATGCTTTATTTTAAGACATGAACACCACCTCCATGTACTAGCAAGTCAGGATATCTCACTCCACAATACAGGATATCACAATATGGGAAAAGTCACTGATGTCATGAATGCCTTTAAACTAACTCCCTCAGGGAACAGTGAGATGTGTAGGTGTGCTTTTCAAGTTGTATGAAACAACCAGAAACTAAAGAACATAATTGGTTACCTAATTTGACAAAGAGTTGTCTTACAGTGTGTGACTTTACAAGTATTTTGAAGGAATTAGAACTACTATATTGCAAACTTTCAAGAAAAATGAAATGTCAAACAGATCATTTTAACAATCCCTTGTGCATTTAGTGTGCGCTATGGGTATTTTACATGCTTTTCCCTTTTAACGCTTATAATCCTAAGAAGAATTACCCCATTTTAGGCAGGAGAGCACTGAAGCTTGGAGGGGAAGTTTACCTAGCAGGTTAGTGACAAAGCTGAGACATGCCTGTCAGCCAATGCAATTCTTAGACATGGTGCCCACTCTCATGCAGAGCCTTGAAGATGTGACCAGAGATTTGGATTTGTGCTCTACTTATATTTAAGTAGGAATTCATAATCAGAAATAATTATTCTACCAGAAATACAGGCTGTGTGCGTGTGACTGTGTGTTAGAAAGAGAACAGAGCCCAACAGAATAGAGACTGAGCTTGGCACAGTGAAGAGCTTCCTGTCAGCACATCTGAATTGGCCAGAGGCAGGGAGGTGACAGCTGGGACCAATCTCCAATTCATGTACTCCCCTCTGGTATCTGTCTGAGCACTCTTCATATGTTTATCCATTCAATCCTCACAGCACTCTCATGGGGTAAGTATAATCATTACCCACACTTGATAGATGAGAACATGAGACAAAGGAATATTAGGGAATGTGTATCAGATTGCACAGCCCACTGGATTTGAACCCAGGCTTCTGGCTCTAAGCCCTCTCACCTGGCAGTGGGGACTTGCTGTCTCAGGGTTCCTGAAATCAGGCATGCGCATAGTCACCTTCTTAATGTGACGGAGAGGAGCTTAAGCTTTAAATGAGAGACAGATTTGAATCACAGTTAGGTCGGCAAATCCTAAATCTCTTTGTCCTCATCTAAAAATAGAGATGAGAGTTAGTTATTTTTATAATAATTATGTAAAGCAATGGACCCAGAGGAGTTACTGAATAAGTTATACTCATTCCAATGCAGGGGGCCAGCCTTGGTAATCCCAGCCAGCCCTTCAAGGTGCTATTAGGAGCTTGACTCTCAGGTTTGGCCAGCAGGGAGTGGGAATGAAATCTCTCCTTCCTTCTTTGGTTCCTTTCCCTCTGTCTTACAAGTACACAGGGAACCAAAATGTGTGCAGCCACAGCAGCTCTTAATGTCGCGGTTATCCTAACTGTGCTCAGAAGGCTTCAGTGGGAGCCTATGGGACTCTCAAATGCTGCTTGAGAAACAAATGTGGCATTAAGTAAGCCTATAGAAAAGGAGTTCTCACTTACTTTTAATTAAACATTCTTTCCCCATATCCAACAATAGGGAGAAAATTATGTATCATGAATATTTAAGTAGAAAGAGTTTTGTTGGTAGTTAATAGAAACAAACAAGTCACTTTTGGTAAAAAGGAGAGATATCCCTTACAAACAGTGGTTTTGCTAACTGGGGTTTTACTCTGAAGATGGTTTATAGTGTATCCTTCATTTAAAAAAATATTTAGCCTTTTATTGTATAGCCATGATTTGTTCATTCTAGCCCCTTTAGACAAAGGACATTGGATCCTTCTCCCATACAGAAATAGTGAAATATTAAAGAGCCAATCACTCATCCATCCTCTCCTCCAAGTTTTATTTAGTAAAAATACTAGTAGTTGAGCATGATGGTGTCATCTTGTAGCTATAGGAACCAACACACAGATAGTAAGGAACGTGTCTCAGTCAGAGTTAGTAAGTGATGATCTGGGAAGGCCGATGCCAGAGCTTGTGTTCTTAACCACCTGCTAGACTGATTCAGTAGAGAGCAGACACAAGGAATAAAATAGAGATCAAAGTGTCAGCTTAATTAATGGAACCCCAATAACTCCCAAACTGTAGGGGTTTGGTTCAACTATGTATATTGAAGGACTTTGATAAAAACAAAGGCAACAGTGTGGCTTTCTACTATTTGCTCTCCATCCTAGAGTTTAGAACCCCCTTTCCATGGACCCAAGGTCAGTTACCAACCTGCACGGAGAATCGCAGGCCTGGCTCTCAAACCTGGTTGATAACAGGAGAGCAAAATTATTATTATTTAAAAATATTTTTATTGATTTCAGAGAAGAAGAGAGGGGTAGATAGAAATATCAATGATGAATCATTGATTGGCTGCCTCCTGCACACCCCCTACTGGGGATCCAGCCCACAACCCAAGCATGTGCCCTTGACCGGAATTGAACCTAGGACCCTTTTGGTCCACAGGCCAACCCTCTATCCACTGAACCAAACAAGCTAGGGCAAATTATTGATCAAAGATAGTGACCCTACCTTTTGAATGCAGTCACCCTGCTTCTGATAAATGTGACCCTGTGGACGTCATGCTCCCATGATGTCTAATTGGCTATACTTCCTGTGGAAAAGAGCAAGAAAAGCGAAGCACAGAGAAGCAGACTATCCCCAGGACGTCCCTGAGAAGCTGGAAGGGAGAGCAGGAGTTCTTTGCTTTACTGACAGAGAAATGTTCCCGGGCAGCGAAGAGAAATCCTCCCTTCACAGGAGAGGCTAAGGGTGGGACAACCAGAGCAGATCTCTACCTTCCTGATAGAGATTCAAGACTTAGACCAGGAAAGTTCACCTCTAGGCCCCCTGACTCTGAGGCTGGTGATCCAGATGAGATCAGAGAGAGTGTTTTCCATGTCAATGAACTTGGTTAGGTTTGAAATATACCTTTAGGACTTTCATTTGCTATGGGTTTTGTTCATACTTAATAATTTACTCACATAATTATTGCACCAAAATGATAACATTGGTTCTCATATTCTCATCATGTAAGTAATGAGCCACATTCACATAAGAAAGCAACACTCAAACTGATGTCATTTTTAAAGTTGACAAATAAGGACTACATTTCAGAATTTATTTCAACGAATAAACTTAGACTTTCCAACATAGAATGCTTATAATGCCTAGTAGAATTAGCTACCTTGCACATACCAGGACAGGGGAAATTTTTATTGATCAAATATAAGGAAATTTGTTTATTGATAATGAAGAAACTAAAACGATAAATTTGGATTAAATATTACTATCTGCAATGTTGAATATTGCTTTGCTTCTTATAAATTTATACTAGAATGTCTTCCCAAATCTCAATCTAAACTATTATGCACATTTTTACTTATAAATTAAAACAGAAACAAGATAAACTGTATATTGATTCTTATATTCACTGACCAAGAAGATACTTAAGATGTAAGTTTTTCTAATCCTGATTTAAAACTGCTATTTTAAGACCTTTTAAAAACTGGAAAGACAAAAAGGATACAGAACCTTTGTGAGACAGAGAAAAATTTAATACTCATTAAAAGGTATATAGCTCTATTTTTAAAGTCTTGCTTATAGAACCAATTCATATATTTTCCTTCCCTCCTATTATTGAGAATTACAATTTAACAATATGACAAATACACATTAATATTTAAAAGGTGCTTCTTTTAGAAGATAAATGTTTTTCTTCTTCATAGATTTATAACCTCACCAACCCCAATCTTTTTTCCAAATGACATAGAATTTCAAAACTCAGGGAATCTAAGTTCCTAATTAAAATTAGAAGAAAAAAAAACTACTTCAAAGAATCAGAGACCCAGCTAAAATATGGTGAAACAAATTACCTCTGGATGCTAATCTGAGATTTTTCTTAATTTTTGCTTTCTCTAAATTATAAAATCAATATCATACCTAGATGAATTTTTTTAAAGATAAAAAAAATTATCATCTGAATACCAACATAATTATTTCCAATTTTGCATATACCATTGACTCCTTCAGCCTGGTGCATGCACATTTTACACAGTTAAAATCATACCACATATTCAAATTTGTACTCTGATTATTTTCATGAATATCTTTTTAGTGATTATTTGCTGTTTTTTTCTCATTATTGAATACCCAATACGTAACTAAAACAGTGTCTGGCACACAGTAGGTATCATAAATACTTTAATAAAGAATTAAAAAAAAATGTCAAAGTGCCCAAAAGCTCCTTAAAGGGAGGATGTGTTGTGTATTATACTATAGGACAGAACTATAGCTGGTGCTCAGGAGACAAAAAGTATGAGTTAGTGGATAATGTTTTTCTTTTCACTTTCTTCTGAAAACTTCCCAGCCTCAAATCAAATATATATGACCTTTGGGTTCTGCAGGGATGGCCCTGGGCTTGCTATTAAAGGCTACTTTTGTTCATGTGCTACAAAGAATAGCAGTGTGACATGGAGCAGTGTATTCCTAGTTTGAATTTTATTGTATTAGGGTAGGACTTTTGGAAACATAAAGAGTGGGAATTAATGAAAGTTCGCCCTCTAGTGGATGTCATTCCTATCTTGAAAACAATGCTAAAAAAAAAAGAAAAGAAAACAATGACCGCCTGACGTTTGTAGGCAAACTATGCATCTATTAGCCTCCTGCATTTGAATAACCAGAGTTCAGGAGGTGAGTCTGTATAGTGAGGAATACCCACATCTGAAACTGTTCCTGGGCTTTGAAAAGTGAACTGTGGGAGTTTGGGTAGGAGGGCTCCTTAGTTCAGGCCAGCCGTGCTCCTGAGCAAATTCAGCACTGCTCTGCCTCTCCAATCCCAATGCTTCCAGACAGGAGGCCACTTGGCTTTCAGGAGGAGGAAGGGTGGGTCACTCGTGAGGATGAGGAATACGAAGCTCTGGCTTTCAGATAGTCTAACAGATCATGTTTTCTCATGAAGGCTAAGGAGATCTAGGGGAAAAGTCTAGGAGATTAGAGATACAGAAAGGACAGGGAGGTCTTTTAAAGACAAACTGCCTATTTTAAAATTAGGCCTGCACCCAGGACACTTGCCAACGCAGTTATTTTTTTATAATAAAAAATGCATTCCAAATTGCAAGGACATACATACACATGTGACACATCTCCTTCCATGCCGAACGGCATCATGGCACAGTGGAAATAACTTTAGCCTCAGAATACCAGCACATTGTGTTCAATACATGTTACTATTGCTAGCCGGTGTCTTCTATCTATACAGCTTGATATTTTAAAATTGTGGCACACCACTGATACTAGTATAGATTCGATCTCATTAAAAATCCATAGATGAAAATCTACATGTAAGTGAATATTACAATGTATGTATGCTGATATAAGCCTTATTTGGGGGGAAATAGCTGGTTTTTGAAGTTCTACATAATGTAGTTTTATATACTTAACTAGAGGCCAAGTGCATGAAATTTGTGCACAGGTAGGGTCCCTAGCAGTTGCTGGCTGCTGGCCAGGGCCTCCCTTCCCTGGCTGCCATCTGGGGCCTTCCTTCATTCCATGCCACCCCTTGGTGGTCAGCACACGTCATAGTGAGTGATCGAACTCCCAGTTGGTTGAACTCCAGAGGAGACACTTTGCATATTAGACTTTTATATATATAGATACATTCATGATTCCAGTTTTAAAATGTTCTTAATATACAATTTAAGACACATGTATTTGCATTACATTTGTGTAAGGAAGCTTTTCTTAAAATAGTTTAGTATTATTATTTTATGGTGCTTAAAATCTTACTGTTATTTAGATAAAATAATCTAGAAGGCCATACACCAAACTAAAAACAATGGTATTTTTCTTCTTTCATTTCTAATTTCTTCGTATGATGTTTATATGTTTTTTTCATAATGGAAAAAAAAGGGACTTACGTTATGATGCATTTGTGCAGGAAGCACACGAGAGAGCAACACTTGTGTGGTAAAATAATCAGTGTGTTGATCCTTCACACTTTTTCTCCTTTAGGGCAAATAGATTTACGGAGAAACTCAACCGCAAGGCCCAACGGAAATGCAGTCAATTGCAGGACCTGAAAGGAAAATGGCAACAGTGGGCTGATGAACACATACAATCCCAGAAGCTCAACCCTTTCAGTGAAGAATTTGATTATCAGCTGGCCATGTCCAACCGCCTCCACAAGGGAGACGAAGGCTACGGCCGTCCCAAGGAGGGAACCAAAACAGCCGAGAGGGCCAAGCGAGCCCAGGAACACATCCATCGGGAAATTATGGACATGTGCTTCATTATCCGCACAATGGCTCGCCACAGACGTGATGGCAAGATCCAGGTCACTTTCGGAGATCTTTTTGACAGATATGTTCGTATTTCAGATAAAGTGGTGGGCATACTCATGCGTGCCAGAAAACACGGACTGGTGGACTTCGAAGGAGAGATGCTATGGCAAGGCCGAGATGACCATGTTGTAATTACTCTACTCGAGTGAACCTTCAACAACAAAAGCCAAACTTGACCCACTATTGTCTTAATGCTAAATGCTAATTTAGTCAAATTAAAATGCAAACTGTTCTGTAATAAGTAGGATATAATAAACAACTTTTACATGAATGACTTCTGGGTACTCTATTTCTGAGGAAGTTTGAAGATTTTTGATAAAGCACACACAAACATTTGAAATTCTACTTATCCTTTTAGGCAATAATATTTGGCTATTCATTGCAGACATTATTATAGGTCTTTAATGAAATAATTACTACCACTAAGAAGAGTGCTGAGTTTAGGTACATATCAGCAGTACATATTATTATGTCATTTTTCAGGAAAAAAAAAGAATTCCATTAAGTTTGGCAAAACAAATCTTAAAACTTTTCTAAGAAGCTTGACTTTGTATTATTTTAATCATAGTATCACTTACAAAATAGGCACACAAGTAAAAAATTAAGATTTCAAATAAAGTAATGAAATTGTTCAAATTTCTCTGTGGGCTTCTTATGATTTAATAGGTTTCCACAGTTAGCCATGCCTCTTTGTCATTTGTGCAAATCACAAGAAAACAGACATCACTGGTGGTCTTGGAACCAATCAATAGGAAAGGCGGTTATGTTCACTTTTGCTATAAAAGTAAAACAGAGATGAGAGATCAGATTTAATTGCCCTCAGAGGACTTCTTGGAGAAGTTTATTTTTTCTCAAAACTGTAATGTCATGCTGCTTATATGTATGTCAACATATAATGAAGTAGTAGTACAGAAAATTCTACAATAAAGTAGAATGTTTATGTACCTTTTCTTCATACTCTAACAAACTTTATAAAATATCTGAAAATTATAAAACAGCAATATTAGACCTGCCACAGTGAAAGTTAGTTGAATATGATGCCAAAGAAATATTTGACACTAAACAGCTATTTGTCATTTTTTTCTCAATCAGATTTAATGTTCTTTATATAATTATAAAACAAACTGAAAAAATGTGATTGTAATTCTTACTGAATTCAATAAAAATTACTAAATTATATAGCACTTTGGTGTTAAATATAGAAATTAATGTCAAATTATGATACCTCAAAATAATAAATTCATAATTGTTAGGTATTAGTTTACTATAAATATGGATTAAACTACTATAGAAATTAGTTATTTTCATTTATGATTCTTTTAAAATTAAAGTTCCAATAACTTCTTAAAGAGGGCTTGTATATTTGTTTTTATATAATTTAATAATATAATTTGTAATTTAACAAATGACTAATATTCCTAAGTAGAATTTCATGTAAGATGTACACTTCTATCATAATCATGAACCGATGTCAAAATTCTAAGATATAGTACAAGAATAAAAGACATTTTCTTGTATTTCCTGTTCTTGTGTTTAGAACACTAGCTTCCCTAGAGGAAAATGACTGCTATGGGACAGATTTTTATCTTAAAGATCCCATGGTTGAAAAACCCAGTGGAAAATTTAAGGCTTTTAGAAAAACAAAAAAAAGTAGAACTCAGAGGGCAAACAAACTAATGAAAATCTTCATATTTTCATAATCACCAAAATTATATATGAAAGAATTATAATAAAATATACTATCAATGACATTTTACTGTTGGTAGTTCTAAACTTCCAATAATGGGTCCTCTATAATTGGTTTCCAAATCTTCAGGATTTTCCTTTACCAAACTTTCCATAAGATATTTAAAGAGTTTCTGGGTTGTTGACATGTACTATATTTTACCACTTCTGTCTGGACCTCCAAATGTTTGATGGCCTTTTAACGTTTATAACTTGAAGTTCACCCTGGCCACTTACACCAACAGGAGAGAAGTTCTGTGCTTGGGTTTTCTTCCCTCCCCCACAGTTGAAAAATGAGGCTGGACCTATATTCTTAGTTTGCCTTTTTGCTTTTTCCTTTCCCTTCCCAAATTCAAGTTGTTTCTTCTTTACTACTACCAACAGGTGTACCTACCAGGTGCTGTGGGAATAATTCTGGGTAAACTAGAATTTTGTGTTTCAGGGACTCAGGGAACAACTGCTGTACTTTCTCTCTTAAGTCACTCTGTTGGGGGATTATAGAAGGAGCAAGAGACCACCTGGTCCATACTAAAGTGGCCTCTTAATGCAGATGATTCCGTGGGATTCCTTGAATATTTATTTTCATTCCCATTACCTAGGATATTTCTTAGTACACAATTTATAAATGTGTTATGTGACCTAACCTTAGTCTAGAGCAGTGGTTCTCAACCTTGGCTGCACATTAGAATCACCGGGGAGTCTTTTTAAAATCCTGATTTCTGGGCCTCATCCTTCGGAAATTCTGTTTCTTTGTTACTAATGTTGTGGCCTCACCCCATAACAAAGTAACAGAATTTCTGGAGGATGAGGCCCAGAAATCAGGATTTTAAAAAGATTCCCCGGTGATTCTAATGTGCAGCCAAGGCCGAGAACCACTGTAGACGTTTTCAGAATGCTGTGGTTGACAATAATCCCAACAAGGTTAGCTGATAACATGTATGCCCAGATTTTGAGGGCATGTCAGTATCTAACAAGATTACATAGCATTTACTTCTTGACCAAGAAATTTCACTCTTTAAAACTCCCCTGAAGATACTACTCAAACAATATGAAAATACGTATGTGTAATGCATTATTTTTAATTGCAAGTCACTGCAAAGAACCTAATACATATGGGAAAATGATAGAATAAAATATGGTACATCCATATAATGTATGCAGCTCTAAAAAAGGAAGATCTTTAAGAACTGAAAGTTATTTTTAGAAAGCATGTGTGTATACACACACTAGATTTTATACACACATATATACACACCCTGGATTATATGTGTGAACATGTCATATATATACACTGAGTGGCCAGATTATTATGACCACCTGACGTTTGTAGGCAAATTAGCTATAATTTCCCGCTGAAGTTGCTAGAGGGCAAGATCATTATAAACGTCTGAATAGCACAACATACCTAAGTATCGCTGATCAAGTTAATCCTATCATGTTGATGGCGTATCCCAATGGAGATGGCTTCTTCCAACAAGACAATGCGCCATGCCACGGTGCTCGTATTGTGCAGGAGTGCTTTCAAGAACACTCCTTGAGGGAGACTTTACCTTGCTTAGGTGGCCCCCACCATCACCAGATCTCAATCCAATTGAGCATTTGTGGGGTGAAGTTAAAAGAGCCATCAGGCAGCTGGTTCCACAACCATCAAATCTCACAGAACTGGACAGTGCTATTCATCAGGCATGGTGTCAGATTCCTCGCATCACCTTTCAACATCTCGTGGAGTCAATGCCAAGAAGAATCGCCGCAGTATTGAAGGCAAAAGGTGGCCCAACGAAGTACTGATGGGGGGGTCATAATAATCTGGCCACTCAGTGAATATAAAACCTCCATTTTGAAAATAGGGATGGGTGGAAATAAGTTGAGACAGAAAAAAGTTCTGTAGAATTTGGATTTTGGAACCTTTTAAATGTTACATATACAAAAAAAGTAAAATTAAACAAATGAATAGGAAAAATATAAATTGAATACAAAAATAATAACAATAATTCTATTTCAAATGATTAAAATAAGCACACAGGAAGGAAAAAGAAATATACCTAACTTTTGAATACAATCCAGAGACAAAAAAGCTGCAAAGAAATGCTAAAATCTAATTTTGTTTGTGAGGGTATGGGTGTACAATTCTGAAACTATGTCTTAGATGAAGAAAATGAGTAAACATACTGATGTCTTCGGTGTGGGAGAACAGACACAAACATGGAGAGGAAAGACGAGGAAGAATCTGTAATTCTAAACAGGTTAGAAGTATCGGTGTGCATTTGTGATGTGTGCATTTATTTCCTACCTCTGTCTCCCATAGAAGCAATGCCGCCCCAGCAGCAACACGCTAAATCCAGATTTCAAAATGCTATCCTCCTTAAAAGAAAACATATCTACTTGGAGAAATGACTAATTCTAGGATGGGGTTACAGAAAGTATAGTTAAATTTGGAACATCGTGTTGCACCAGAAGCAAGCAAGGTTCAAAGACATGGAGAAATGCACAGAAGCCAACTATTGGGGTTCCCATTGGTTAACTCTAGGGCACAAATAGATTATTCAAGACTTGGAATTAAGAAAAGAAGCCCACTAGTCATACTAATAATGGACATTGTTTTTTTTAAAAAAACTAACTTCATTATTTTATTTTAATCCTCAACCAAGGACATGCTTAGAGAGAGGGAGGAGGGAGAGAGGGAAGAAGGATGGGAGGAAGAAACACCTATTGGTTGCCTTCCATTCATGCCCCAACAGAGGATCAAACTTGCAACCCAGATATGTACCCTGACCAGGAATCACACCAGTAACCTTTTGGTACACAGGACACTCAACCAACCAATGATCCACTCTGGCCAGGCAATGATATTCTTAAATGATAGAAAAAGGAAAACTCTTCCTTACAGTAAATGCCAAATAATAAATGTGCTGGGAATAAAAGAAAAATGATTTTACAACCATTTTAGTAATTCAGATAAGAATCCTCAATAGATACCAAGAACATTGTGAAAAATAGAGTATCTATGATATCAAAGTACCTCCCTGCACATTCCTTATTACAAAAGGAAACATGATAGCAGTGGAGAAACATGGTGCACACTTTCTTCATCAACTAATGGAAACTTTCACCAATAAGGGGATAAACATAAATCCTAATATGATGCAGAGGACAGAACATTGCTTCTGTGGTTTTGCTGCCAAAAATGCATAACTTAAATTTAAATATAGGAAAAATTCAGATAAACCCACACCGAACTCTTCCAGGTTGAAAATAAAGAAGATAGAATTAAATGCAATGAAGGATCCTGGATCTAATTATGTATCAGAAAAAAATAACACTTTAAAGGATATTAGAACCATTGGTGAAATTCAAAAATGAACTATATATTCAATGATATATTAAATTTCCCAAATTTGATAATTGTATACTTAAAGTACCTAAAAGGATATCCTTGTCTTTAGGAGATACATGCACATGTTTATATACATGGTTTGAGAGTTATTAATCTTAGCAAAATAATAGGTGAGTGGGTGTGTGGAGAAATAAGGGAGATTCTGGGGAAAGGAGAAAAGAAAGGAAATAATTCTATGAACATTCTAGTACACATCTCTTGGTAAACAAATGTATACATTACTGTTAGGTACATACCAAGAAATTAAATTTGCTGGTCAAATGCTCACCTTTAGTACATACTTCCAAAACAGTATTCCAAAGTACTTTAACTTCACATTTCCTTTTAAGATAGCTTTTATTGGCTATTTTAATATTCTTAGGAATTGCCAGTCTTCTGCCTTTTCTTCTGAACTTCTTTGTAGTCATTTATACATTGTGTATGAGACCTTCATTAGATCTGTGTATTACAAAAACCTTTCATTCTGTTGATTTTCAACTTTTTATCTTTTGATAAAAAGCTCTTAAAATTGTAATGTAGCATATCACTTTCTCCTTTATTTTGTGTTCCATTTAAGAAATATGTGTATCCTAAGATTATGAAGCTATTCTTCTATATTTTAAATAAAATAGCATTATTGTTTTACTGTTCACATTAGGATATATAAGTTGTAATTAATTTTTGTATATGGTGTGATAGGTTAACTTTTTTATTCCACAGACATCCAATTAATTCAGTGCCATTTATTGAAAAAAAATCTTCTCCATTGTGTCTTTTAAAAAATTCAGAAAACATTATGTAGTATCCTTCTTTGTTCTTATTATAGCCTTTGTTTTAAAGTCCATTTTGTCAGATATAAATATTGTTATCCCAGCTTTTTTTGCCTTTCTACTTGCATAAAATATCTTTTTTTCCCATCCCTTTACTCTTGCCTGTATCTTCCACTCTGAGGTAGCTCTATGAAGACATATATATAGGTCTTGTTTTCTTATCCATATGTATGTCTTCTTATCCATTCAACCACCCTATGTCTTTTGATTGGAGCATTTGACCTATTTACATTTAAAGTAATTATTGATAGGTATAAGACTGTTCTGTAATTTTTTTTTTTTACAAAGACTTAAGTTTTGGTATTAAGTAATGCTAGCTTGAAAACAATAAGAAGTTATCCCTTTTCTCAGTGCCTTGAAAGAGTTTATCTAACACTGATAGTTTTAGAATTACCCAGTAGAACCATGAGTTGGGTTTTTTTTTTTGTTGTGTTTTTTTTTTTTGTGGGAAGGCTTTTTTTTTAATAGACTCAATTTCTTATAATGTCAAGTTTATTGATGCAAAATTATTTACAATATTCTATCTCTTTAATACAGGCTCTATGCAGTGGTTCTCAACCTTCTGGCCCTTTAAAAACAGTTCCTCATGCTGTGACCCAACCATAAAATTATTTTCATTGCTACTTTGTAACTGTAATGTTACTACTGTTATGAATTGTAATATAAATACCTGATATGCAGGATGGTCTTAGGTGCCCCCTGTGAAAGGGTTGTTCGACCACCAAAGGGGTCGCTACCCACAGATTGAGCGGGGTCACGACCCACAGGTTGAGAACTGCTGCTCTATAGTGATGTTTCCTTTTAAATTCTTAATAATGGTAACCTTTTTCTTTATTTTATTAGATTTACACTTTTAAAAAATTATATATATATAT
>NW_006288434.1:63383-128268 GCF_000327345.1 Myotis davidii
AGAATTTCCCAGTAGAACCATGAGTTGGGTTTTTTTTTTTGTTGTGTTTTTTTTTTTTGTGGGAAGGCTTTTTTTTTAATAGACTCAATTTCTTATAATGTCAAGTTTATTGATGCAAAATTATTTACAATATTCTATCTCTTTAATACAGGCTCTATGCAGTGGTTCTCAACCTTCTGGCCCTTTTGAGAAAGAAACATCAATTAGCTGCCTCCTGCATGCTCCCCATTGGGGATGTGCCTGCAACCAAGGTACATGCCCTTGACCGGAATCAAACCTGGGACCCTTCAGTCTGCAGGCCGATGCTCTATCCACTGAGCTGAACCAGTTAGGGCTAGATTTACACTTTTATTATTCTCAGATTTGTTTGTTTCATGTATTTGTTTTAAATTTTATTGATTTCTGCTCATACCTTTGTCTTACCTTCTATTTTCATTAGGTTTAATTTGTTGTTCTTCTAGCTTCCTGTGCTGCAAGCAGAGAGCCTTTTCTTCTATCATTTAATGTTTCTATACCCCAAAAATCTATTTGAAGATTTCTCTCTTTTCATTCAGTCTATAATCTTCAAAGGTATAGCACACATAGGATATGGTTTCAACATCTACCTGTATGTTGTTGCTTTAAAATTTTTTTCATCAGAACAGAATATTAAATACCCCCTCCCAAATCTATTCAATTTCTCACATCATACTAACACAAGGTCCATAGTAACCCACCTGCTTTTTTCTCCTTTCTGTGTATCACCCAACTTGACAAATAATATACCCAGTTTCTAAGTAAAAAACCAGACAGCTATCCTTAACTCTTCTGACATCCAATAACCAAATCCTGTTTATTCTAATCCTAAATCTTTCTAATCCATGTCTCCCTCTTTAATTACCACTGTTACTAGTCTTCTTCAGGCTTCAATATTTCCCCTCTGGTCTTTACAATGGGGCTTATCTCTAGTTTTTCTCTTTACCAATCTGTTTTTCAAAGGTCTTCATGAAGTGGAAATTTGATCATGTGATTCCTCCACTCAAATTTTTTAATTACTCATACAAGATTTTAAAAAATTAATTTCTTGGCACTGCACACAACAAACCTCTTTATGACATTAGTCATACCTTGCTATGCACTCCCCTTCATAAAAGAAAACAACATAATTTAAAAATATTAAATGATTTGTACTTCTTCACATGCCAAGTGTCCTTACTTTCCCATTTTAAAACTGTGTTGCTTCCTTTACTTGAACGCACCCTTTTATTACTACTACCAGCACCACCACCACCACCATCACCATCACCAGCACCACCAGCACAAGTCATCACCACCACTATAATCATCACCACCACCACCACCACCATCACCTCCATCATTAGAAACATTTTTATATCTAACAGATAGGGATATGATTAATCAAAGATTTCTTAATATGAAAGTAAACTGCTTTTCAATAAATCCAAACTCAAATTTATATTTATATATTTAATTTTATTTGGTATACACCACTATGACCTTATTGTAATTGAAATCCAATCAGGATTTTTTTTTTTAGGATTAGTCAACTCCACAAAGACAATAATACTGCTGTGGAAGACCAAATGGGGGGAAACCCAATGTATTTATTTACAATTCCCTATTTGTAAACGCTTAATCTATATACTATTAAGTTATAATGAGAGAGCTTTACATAGACAAGAAAATGATGCCCTGCATTTCTATTCATATTCAGCAATAGCATATTAAATAGAACATCAAATTTTCTTTTCCATTAGCATTATGCTTTTTAAAGATAATTATCTAAATTTTCAAAAGATCTAAATATATTTAAGTGCTATACAACTAAAACTACTAAGCCAACATATTTGGCTTATAATTTCATTTTTAGAATAATTTAAAGTGCTATAAGCAACCTGGCAATCCATACTTTCTATAAGAACAAAACTACCTTTAAACATTAATTTACAAGAATATACACTGTTTATCTGGAATAGCTGAAATTTCAGCACAAAGTCACTGTCACATGTATAACAGCAGGATTTTGTTTGCATAACATGAAGCTTTGAAATTAACTGATGAATTATTGCCATAATGGCTTATTATTGGTTTCCCACAAAAGAGGATAAGAACTACTAGTATATTCTATCTTTTTTTTGAGGTCACTTGACAGTAAGTTTGCATATTCAACAAGTCTACTGAGTTACAATTGTCTACTATTATCATTGCCCTTTTATAACAGCAAATGCTAATGGTGACTAATAACTAAAAAAAAAAATCGAGTTGTTTTTTTTTTCTTTTGAACAGGAACCTATATTTTGGGAGCTGGTGTGCAATAAGGCTAAAACAACTTAACTATAAAACAGTATACCTGACACAAATGTTGAAGAAATACGCAGTCGTTTTGTAGTTTTATATGTATAATACTTTGCTAAGCTATAAATATGTAAGTAGACTATTTTCTTGCTTGATATATTAAATCCAGTAGAATCATCAAGTTCTCATTCTCCTTTGTCATTTTATAATTCTTTATCAGTTAATTCAATGATGAAAGCATATGCCCAAACCTGCAGATCATGCACACTGCAGTCTATTTCAACCAGAATTCTCAAATTTCATTTTTATTAAAATGAAATTGAGAGTATTTGCAAAATTAATGAAGAGAATGTTGTAGTGTGAACTAGAACTCAGTGGTCCATAAAGTATGCATTAATTTGGCATGTGTTTTTTCCTTCTTAAGAATGACTAAGTTTAGTATGTTCAAAATTCATCTGTGCCAACCTTATAGATATAACAATATCTAGTCTTCATTCCCTCAATGCCCCAATTAGAATGATCTAGTTAAACAATATAGTTTTAAAAGTAATAAACCAAAACAGGTTCAACAAAAGCACCATCCTTTTAGGAGACTGAGATAACACGGATTGTAGGTAAGGTCGTCACTATGATCAAAATGCTGCCATAATTCTGACAAAAACCCAAGTTTTTATACTACATGGACCTATACCATGGTCTAAACCTAAAGAACTCTGGGACAGAAAACATGATTTTAAAAATAAATTCCAAAATTATAACTGTAATAAATGGTGATATGGACTAATTTTAAAGCACGAGTAATATGTTACATTGTATTGCTTCTTGAACTTTCCAAATAATGCTTATCCACGTCAGGTTTGGGCCATTATCCTGCTAAGACAGAGAGCATTATATTTATTCAAAAGCCCAGATTTCAATGTCTTGGATAAAGAAATCTTCCTTCTTAGAAAGTGTATTATTCCCAAACGTTTTACAAGAATGGCTTCTTCCATGGTAGAGATCTCCATCAAGCCAAAGGGCAAATTCTCCCCTGCAATACATAAAATAGTTTTAACAATAATCTTTTATAACTGAAAAAAAAATCAAGTTTTTCCCCCCTTTTGAACATAAAACGTATGCCTTGAGTTGTAAAATGATAATTGCAGAGCTTGTAAAATAATTTAAATGAGACATTTCAATATCCAACAACTCTAGTTCATATCCAATTATACAATTCTATTACTGTAGAGATCAAGAAATAAGATGAAGCCCTAAAATTAACTTCATATATAATTAACTTTTGAGACAAGTATGGCTCTGCTATTCTTTGCCTGATATTGTGGGTTTCTCTTTAGCTCTACGGTTTTAATACACAAGCTAGGGCAAAAACAGGTTTACAGTTGTTTGTATTTAAGGTAATACAATACTTGATAATCATATAAGAATAAACTCTGGCCCGGCCAGTGTGGCTCAGTGGTTGAGATAGACCCATGCACCAGGAGGTCACTGGTTTGATTCTTAGAGCACATATTGGGTTGAGGGCTCAGTCTCCAGTAGGGGGTTGTGCAGGAGGCAGCCAATTAATGCTTCTCATCAATGTTTCTATCTCTCCCTCTCTCTTCCTCTTTCTGAAATCAATAAAAATATTTTAAAAATTAAAAAAAAACCTCAGAATAAACTGTTTCGTGTACTCACAACTGTAAACCTACTTTTCCGAATGGTATATTTATAATTTTTCCTGTCAATTATTTCATAACAAGGTCAACCAAAAATGAATGATGAAAAGGATTTTTCAGTAATGTCTAATTTGGATAATGCTAAAAAAAAAAAAAAAGAATGCAAAACCACAATGCCTGACCTGGTTAGGCAGTTTGCAACATGACCTATTGTTAAGAAAAACAACAACTCAACCAAACTAAATCTTCACAGTACAAAGTTAAGAACAGCTTTAAAAATCTGGGCCTCTGCAGCCCAGACCAGAAGACCATATAAAGTGAAACTACTGACTACTCTGGCTTAACAGCAAGAAATTCCTGAGAAATACAGGGTGGGCAAAAGTAGGTTTACAGTTGTGAGTAGACCAAACACAGTTTATTCTTGTGCTATTATTTATTATTATTGTATTATTACCATATGAACAACTGTAAACCTTTTTTTTTTCTCACCTTGTATTTAACATGAGTTGGTCAGAGGCATAAAGTTCCATATTATCTAAAGTAAAATGTGGGGTTAAAATGAAGGGTTCAATCTCTAATTCACTGCTAGGAAACGTTAGACTTGAGTTGCTCAAGGTACCACATGTAATGTCTGCGGAAGCTGGAATCTGAACTGGGTCTATCTGACTCCAAAGCCGACATTCAGTCTATCACCATCATGATTTTGAGTTCTTCCTGTCTAGAATTCTGGAATATCAAGTCCCTGTAGCTCCCATTTTCTGAGCCTGTACTCTCCTTTTTCAAAGACAGTAAACTTGTCTTAATTTGTTATTAAATTACCCAAAGGTTAGTTTAGTTTGCTGGAATCATGTTGTATAATTAATTAAAATCAAGTTTTGGCAGAAACTACTGATAAGCAAAATAGATCCAGAGATATAGAAGCACGAACAGACAGACCTTCCCCTCAGAGGGGAGGTAGGGTGTGTAGTAAGAGATCAATTAAAGACCTTGTATGCATGTATGCATAACCCATGGACACAGATAATAGGGTGGTGAAGGCCTGGGGCGGGGGAAGGAGGCAGGCTAGAAGAATTCAATGAGGGAAAAAAGGGAACATATGTAATACTTTCAACAGTTAAAAAAAATCAAATTACTTATTGACTCATACTGTTAAAAACAAAACAAATAAGAAAAAAAAAAACCTGAAAACTTGGGGTGGGAAGGATAACTAAAATTTTTTTGCATAAACATTTTTTATTATTGCCTAAAATATCAGTCCATATAGTCTCTAGGGTAGAATAACATGAAAACAACTGGACCATCTTTTTGTACATTGGGAGAAGTAACAAACCACTACGGTACTTAAAAATTGGGTAAGTTCTAAAGTATTAGTATATTTCTTTTTCAAATACTAAGGAGTCATTGTACTCTAATAACAGATGGATTTTAATAAAAAGGGAATGAACTAAACAGCATTTTAAAATGAATAAACATATTCTACCAATGGTTTCAAATACTACACTTAATCACCTTCATGCAAATAAATTACACTTTCTTAAATATTATGTTCGGATTTTAATGTCAAACTTTCCAAAGATAACTTATTTTATAAATAACACAAATAAAAGTAATATAAATAAAATTTCTTAAAAATCTCATGGCAAAATGTTCAGGAGACTTACCCTCCACCACCAAAAGCTAGGGAATCCATGTCTCCTTTGATAAAAAACATATTATCACCTGTCCACTTAAAGACCTACATAAATGAAAAAAAAAAGCTTTATATATGTAGATGAAACGGTCACTAAACAGTTAATTCTCCTAAACTCCAAACAGTTAACAAAGTCTAAATGGATAGTAAGAGAAACTAGAACAAGAACAAAGCGTTTGGGCAGAAGTTGTGGTGCTTTGGGTTTCACTGTTTGTATGACTAAATTTAAAAGCACATGTTCTACTGTAACGTAATCTTCAATTCCAATTCCTTACCTCCTGACACATACTTCTCTTTTCTGACTATATAGGTATTAAGAATTAAATGGCTAATGAAAATAGTTGAATACAATTGAAAATCAATTTAAAACACTGATGTAGATGTCATTAACTTTTAACGTTAAACATGCATTAATTTGATAATATTGTAATACTAGAAGCCTGGTGCATGAAATTCATGCACTGGTGGTCGTGGGGGGTGGGGGATAGGGAGGGGAGGAGAGGGTCCCTCAGCCCAGCCTGCACCCTCCTGTAGTCTGGGAGTCCTCAGGGGATGTCCGACTGATGGCTTAAGCCAGCAGTTGGATATCCTTAGTGCTGCCGCAGAGGCAGGAGAGGCTCCCACTACCGCCACTGTGATTGCCAGCCATGAGCCCAGCTCAGGGCTGCTGGCTGAGTGGCGCGCCCCCTGTGGGAATGCACTAACCACCAGGGGGCAGCTCCTGTGTTGAGCATCTGCCCCCAGATGGTCAGTGCGCATCATAGCGACTGGTTGTTCTGCTGTTTGGTTGATTAGCATATTAGCCTTTTATTATATAGGATTTTGATATAGGGCCAAGGTAATTTCTTTGATATGTATTTTACTTTCATCATCCTATATAATAAAAGCCTAATATGCTAAGTGTCCAGTCCTTCATTCAACCAATCAAAGCATAATATGCTAATCTGGCCTGCGCCCTTTCGCAATCCAGGACCGCTCTGGGGATGTTGGAGAGCCGGTTTCAGCCTGATCCTGCAGGCCAGGCTGAGGGACCCCACTGGTGCACAAATTTGTGCACCAGGCCTCTAATTCTTATATAAGCTTGTGACACGTTTATAATTTCCCATTTCAATTTCTTTAAAGAGCAGAGATAAAATAAAAAGTACTTGAGACATCCAAGGGTAAAACTTCTAGATGTTAATATCCTTAAATATTTTTTTCTAAGCTTTCATGGGAGTTTTACCTAAACTTAATATAATAGCAATTTCTAGCACCTTACTCTTACCAAATTTTTCCAAAAAATTCATTATAGTTTAAATAAACCTTAACACTCACTTTTTCAATTATATAACATTTAATTACATTATAACAATTATCATGTAGAAATAGCATTAAAAGTTTTGAGAATAAGCACCATAGAATCTTAAAATTTCTGTAACAACTATAGATTCCAGTGAGGTGTAGACATCGGCTGATATGTTTTGTGAAGGGAATGGAAAACACTGACTAATCTGATGAGCCAGTTAAGTGCAAGTTTGTTAAGGAAGTTTCTATTGTATTATCAAATCCTTCCTATTTTGTTCATTATAGAAACTGTTCATAGAGACCACTCATTTTTTTTTAAAACAAATCTGTTGATTCCTTTTTTCAAGATCATAATTTCATCTCTTAGGAAAAGTTTGACATGCTGAGCCTTAATGTACCTGAGATGCTAGGGTTGTACTCAATGTTTTAAACAGAATCACACATTCACTAAAATTCATGTATAACTTTACATTTTAGGTCTGATTGGCATTAGAATGTTTTCAATTTAAGTTAGTCAAGCCACTATAAAAAAAAGGGTAATCACTTTTGAATAAAACAAAAATAATTTATTTTTTAGGTTTTCAAGATGTACATCATTATGCTTATTTAGTCATTAAAAGTTTCTAGGAATTTCACAATGGCAGTTCATACCCAGAATAGCAATCATGCTATACACTCCTTTCTGAGCCCATAATGTGTGTCTGGCACCAGGCCAAGTATTGTACATATCAGATTCTCATCTAATTTTTAAACAACTCTGGTGCACTTTATGGTCCCCATTCTATCCACAGAAAAAATGAAGCTCAAAATGATAAAAAAGTGATATTTTTAGTGAGTAAAAGGCTGAGATGAGAGAAAAGCGCAAGTACACAAGACTCCAAAGTGCATGTTCCTTTCATTATGGCATCTATTTATAAATGGAATGTTGGAATAACCATCCTTACCTCAAACTCTGGACGGAAGGTAAAAACAAAGGTTTCTCCAGTACCATAGAAGCCATCACTCACTTTAAATGGCTCACTTGCTAATGCACCGAAAACCTAAGGATAAAAAGAAAGCATATTGTTTTAAGCATTATCCTATTATATATGTTTAAGTAAAATGCAAAAAAAATAAATAAAGAAATCCAGTATAGTTTTATGTATTTGCACTAACAAAGGGAAACATGATCAGTGGCTATATAATTCACATTAATGCCAAGTACAAATCATATCAGTGTCTCTATTTTTCCAAGTTTTAAAATCTAAAAAGATGCTTATTGCAACAAACAGATAATCTTAAAAAGTGGCTCCCACATTCAGGAGGACTTGCATGCACAATGTGTGTACAGAAAGGATAACATGCTGCTGTGGGTGGAGCACCCAGGGAGAAAAAGCCCTTTAGGACAGGTAAACATTCTAGTACTAAAAGTATGCTATCTTTCTCTTCATCAGAGGGTAAACTCCATGAGGGCAGCCCTTGGATCTGAAGTGTTTGGCCCGTAAAGGCCATTGTCTTACATAGTACAAGACACACAGCAGATACCCTAAAAAAAGAATAAATGAATAAAAAGACCTGAACAAGTCATTGCAATGTTCTCGGTCTAAGTTTCTACATCATAAATGGAATGTAGAGAGCTTGACAAATGATCTCTATATTCACTGTTTTGACTTTCTATTTTCATTTTTAAAATAGACTTTCGTATTGAAAGGTATATATAATACATATATAATATATATATATATATATATGTAATTTTGAATGATCACTAAGCAAAGTCCCATTTAAGCTTCATTCAGACAAGAAACAGATTACCAGTACTCCAGAAGCTTTCCTTGTACCTCCTCTGCACTCACCCTCTCCAAAAGCCACTAGCCCAACAATAACATAGATTTGTTTTGCCCATTTATGAACTTTCTATAAATGGAAAGTTACTCCTCAGTGTCTGATTTTTTAACTCATATTATGTTTGTGACACTTATCTATGCTAGGCAGTAATAGTTCATTTTCATTCTTGCTTTTACTGGGTGTATAACCCTGAGAAAGTTGATACATCTCATAAGTCATAATCAACTCATCTTTAAAACAGGAATGAAAAAATATCAATCTCATAGGGCTTTGATGATTAAGTAAGATAATGCATAGAAAATGATCAGACAAGTGTGCACAATAAGCACACTAAAGGTATCAGTAGAAGTAGCCCTAGTTTTTTAAAAAAAATTAATATCGCTATTTCACCCCCTTATTATTCTCTAATGCTGGTAATTGACTTGGACTTGCTGTTTTAGGAACACGTGAATGTTTCCCTTGCTTATCTGTTGCTTTGCTCTTGGTATCATCTTCACACAATTATCTTTTTAATTTTAAAAACTTAACCCATGCTTCAAGACTGTCAATGTCCCCCTTTTTGTGAGCCTCATTCTTCTATTTCCCAAATAGATATAAACAATCCTCTCTCTAAGCACCTCTTTTGTTTTCCTTAAGTAATAATATTTACTGCTTGGCATTAGAGACACTAATATAGTTAAACTATGGGTCCGGTGCATGGATTCATACACCTGTGGGGTCCCTTGGCCTGCGGCTCTCTGACATCCCCCCAGGGATCCCGAATTGCAAGAGGGCACAGGCCAAGCTGAGGGACCCCACCAGTGCATGATTGGGGCAGGGAAGGGACCGCAGGAAGGCTCCAGGGAGTATCTGGCCCATCTTGCCCAGTCCCGATCAGCTGGACCTCAGTAGCAAGGTAGCCTACCAGTCGGAGCATCTGCCCCTGGTGGTCTGTGCACGTCATAGCTACAGGTCGAATGGTCATTTAGGCTTTTATAGATATAGATATTCTTTTCTACCAGACTATAATCTGTTTGAAGGCAGGAACTCCTTAAAATACAATCATGTACATATCTACCTTCAGAAGCACTCAGCATTGCCTTGCATATTAAAAGTACTCAATAATTATCAGTTAAACTTAATAAAATGTACTAATAAAAATAATTTTTGTCAAAAGAATATGCTAAAGCTCTGTTATTGTAATCTCTTAAAAGGTAAGGTGTCTATATAGCTATTTTCATACCTGTCCATCACTGTCTTTAATCACCATCAGCACTGGGGTGTCTAAACCTATCATTGTTCGATAAAGAGTCTTCAAGCTTGTGCCATGCTTCCCGGTACCATAAACAAGAGTCCATGGATAGCCAATTGTTCTTGGTGGAAGATGCTTGGTAAGCTTTGAAAAAGAAAATGTTAAAATTTACGTGATAGCTTATTGTCAGTTTGTTGGATACGAATGCCAGTTGGAATTGATGGTATTTTATAAAATGTAGGCTACAAAAATAACAGTAGTTTATCATTCTCAAAGATACTGAGCTGCTTGAAGAGTAATTGTACATTTCTCAGCATGAAATACTTTCTTGTCCAGTAGGAAAAGAAAGAATCATGCTGAACAAGATACAAATTAGAACAGACATAAGAAATATGAATTACTTATAGTGCCCTCTGTCTTGAATTGACAAAAACATTGAGTGGACTGTTAACTTGATTATTAAAAACCTCTAAAATAATGGGCTCTAGAGGCAAACTATCAGAGTTAGAAATCAAGCTTCAATATTTTAATATATCTGTGTGACTCTAACAAATTACAAGTGAAGAAACTGTGCCCAAGTTTCTTCACTTATAAAATGCACACAATTAAGAGTATCCAACTCCTTCAAGTGTCGCAACAACTACATGAGATAATCCACAGAAAGCAAGTAACTAGCACCCAATAAGAAATTAAATATTGGCTATTGCAGTGGCTCAATCTGAATTGCTAATGTTAATTTTTTTAATGTTTGCTTACCCAAATCTCCCAGTATCTTCTATTACACCAGTTTGCTATATTGTGTTTACTTTTTCTTCATGGGAGAGGAAGACTGGGAGCAATGACCCTGCTTCCCCAGTTTTCAAGACAACTAAACAGAGGCTGTTTTACTCTTGGAAGTATACACTCAGAAATTCTCACATGTGAGTATGCCATACCTTTTCAATTTGATCTGGCTGTAGGAGTTCACTGGGGTCACTTAGGTTTGGTCTAAAGGATTCAGACTCCAGGTCTGCCTTCACTGGAGCAACCTGCTCTGAATTGATGTCTTCCCTTGTAGTAATCTAAAGAAGCAAACAGCAGCAGTATATTAATATAAAATTACAAGATGCAGTCAAAATTTTAGCCCTTTGAGAGAAATTCAACTTTATACCTTAGAAAAGGTAGCTAAAGCTTTAATTTAGGATTTTAGAAGGCAAAGGATATTCCATTAAAAAATATCCAAGGTAGAAAAAGACTTTTTAACTACAAGATGACATTTTTCTCATCCAGTACATGAAGAAGGACAGGTAATGAATGATAAGCCCATACTTATATGGGAAAGGAGAGCGTTGCATGCAAACTTTAATTTTGCTGATGAAGGACAAAAGTGACCCAAGTAGCGTGCTTTTTATGTGTGCTATTTAAAATATGTGGGATTATTTTTTTCATGGTAAACATAAAATTTGCCAAAAATAATTCAGAAAACGTCCTCAGTGCTAAAATTTAAATTTAAAGAATAGTACAATAAAAAGTATAATTTCATTGACGTGTGTAGTTGCTTCACTGAAAAAGTTACCATTACCTAAAAAAAATGCTTTCATTGTTCTTATGTTCTAAACACTGAATTTTTTTTTTTATTTAGTTGGACTAAAATTAAAAGGTTAACTTGTTCACAAATCTCTGTTTTAAATTAGATCAATTTGATGCATTAAAAAGAATGCTTTTGCTTGATGAAAATGATCTCTTTGATATTCTTAAAATGATAAAAATGTTGATTACTTCAAAACAAACTCCTATATAATCCCTGCTATTGACACTTGCTTTCCATATTAACTTTATTTTAATGTATAAAACACAATAACATTAGAGAAGAAAATGTCTGAAACATAACCATCATCAATAAAATTTTTAAATTGGAAAACAGTTATTTTGGAGCAGATAACTAAAATATAGCAATGCTCGACGACTTATGATTCTACACAGAAATGGAATGTAGCGAAACTATTTTGTTCCTTTAACAGATTTCTTACCAAAACTTAACAGCATATATTTTCAGCCAATACATGTTCTACAACTGTATTGTTTTTTGATGAGAAGCTAAACTACAAATTCTTTCACAGCATCATATTTTATCCTCATTTTGATGATGTGAAAAAAAAATCCAAGGCAGCATGAGAAGCATTCAAAGAAAAGAAAAAAACTTAGTAGTTCCAGCAAAGCCATGAAAACATATCTTACTAAGAAGAGGAAAACACACAGCACACAAAACTGGGAAATGAATTTAATTGTATCACTTTCTTTTTTCTAAAAAAAAGAAGAAAAATCGCAAATATTATTTCATGAATTTTAAATAATCTAGTTCTGTGCCTAACCTCTACTGTTTTTTAAAGTATTTCTAATACCAACCAGGAATACCCCAGGAACAAAACAATTATTTCATTAAAATATTTGATGTGGGGCTGATACAGCTGAAGTAGCTTTGAAAAAGAAAGAATATTTAAAGCCTTACTATCCAGTAAAATTTTAAAAATGTTCCCATCACACTACATCTTTAAGATTCTGTTTAACAAAAATCCAATCTTAAACCCAAAGGCATCCTTCCAATGTTAAAGTTAAACGGAAACTCCTCAACGCTCAAAGAAACACACAGTGCTGAGAACAGTTCTATAGTGACAGAAATTCCCCTGAGACTTTTTCAGATGTAAAGATGACAGAAAAGATAAGCCTACAGCTCTTCAAAGCATTACTGTCCTTTTTAGCACAAAAAGGAATTTTCTGATGGGCTAATTTAGTGCTACAGTCGAAACAAATCCTTCAAAAGTGAGATCTGCCCTGATGAAAGACACTACAACAGGGAGCAGTCACTCTCTGGAGGGGTTTAAACTACTGAAGGGGGCACCTGGAGACGTCTGCAGAGTGTGCGCAGTTCTTCAGTATTTAGAGCATCGATCCTGCGGTGATACTCAGCCACTGACACTACCTGAATATGGAGACAGGAAGACAATAATTCCACTGACAATTGAGAAAAATAGCCAAAACAAATGTAAAAAATGGAGAAACTTAAAAGGGGAAAGAAGTGTAATCAGGATTTCTTTCCCCAACTCCATGCTGAAAACCCAAGAGATTTATATATCAAACTGCAGTGAAATATACATAGTGAGTTTAAAAACGACATCCAACTAGTTCGCAATATACGGTTTATTTTATGGATTGTCTCATGTAGAATTACAAAGGAAAGAATTATGAAGGAAACATGTAAAACATGACATTGCTTTGCTAACACCGAAGATTATTATATCTAAAATCTAAATGTCTTGCAGTTTACAAAGAATATGGTAGTTTCCACCCTCTTCTCTGCATCAGTTTAGTTCAAACATGGCATCCTAATGGCAATGCCGGAAAAAATACTTCTAGGCAAAGGTGACAAACATACCCATACTATATGATCTGTATCAGAAAAAAAGAGGAGGAAGCAAGGAAAAGATATGAAGGAAATTTTAGATAACAAGAAAAATAAGCTCTAGAAAGTAGCAAATTAGATTTTCTAATCTAATTAGAGGTACCTTTTCAGGCATGTTGCCTACTTCAGTATTTTTAAATGACACTCCGGTTTTTGCCTCTCCTGTATATTTCTTTACGGTTGCTACTGTAGCCGTTATTTGTGAATAAAACGTAATGATTTTTCTATAGTCTAAATTCCTAAGGGAAATTCTCTGTCCTCTGTAATTGCCTAGACCAGTCTCTTGCATAGTGTTGAAGTTGAAAGCCATAGATGACAGAGAAACATTATTACAACAAGCCCACAAAAACAGACAAATTTCCTCAGACTGACGCAACAGCTCCTATAGCTTTTTCAGATTGTGAGGTAATTCCCCAAACAGTAACCACAATATAATGAACTCTGGTGGTGCCATAAATATGTGCTAATTCTCCTGAGTTATGACAAATTCCTGTTGTGATCAAATGTGTAGAGATTCCGGCCACAAAATGCAGTTAAACCAATTGGCCTATAGAGTTTACACTTCTAATTTAGGATTTAAAAGGCTTCTTTTCTATTGTTATTATATTGACTTTTGCAAAGCAACAATGCATGCAATATGATAGCTAACTCTCTACTTACAAAGAAACCCAAAGTGCTTATGATCTCCAGCTCTGGGGGATCAGAAGGACCTGGTTTGGCCCCTTCCTTTTCTATTTCGTCATAAAACAATGGAAATAATAAGAGTTTATACTGAATAGGGTTTTTATATAAAATGCATATCAAGGATTGAGTGTAGTGCCTAGCATATAGCAAATGAAAACTACTACTAACACTACTTTTAATTGATCACTTTTTTGCCTATTACCCTAAGTACTGAAGGATCATGTCTGAAGAACTTTCTCATTTATTGTTTTTATTTTTGATATTAAAATATTTCAGTTTTGAGAGCTCAACTATTTTGTATACCTTGAATGACTTTTCTGAAATTAATTTTCAATTTCAGTATTAAATACAAATATTAAAGAGCTTTCAATTGAGAACAAGAGAATTCTCAGTGAACATGAAAAAACAACAATTAGGCACTAAAAATAAAAAGGCTAAATGGTGATGGAAGGAGACTTGACCAGGGGTAGTAAACACACAATACAACATACCAATGATGTACTGTAGAACTGTATACCTAAACCTGTAACATTTTATTAATCTGTGACACCCCAATACATTCAATTAAAAACCCAATAAATAAAAAACAGCAGCCTTGCTTTTCTATGGTTAGCAAAATAAAATCTCTATAGATATTTAATGGTCAATTACATTTTTCTTTATTTTTCCCGTGGCATTCAGTCTAGTCAGGAGTCCCCTAGCCAAGTATTTTCAAATTATATGACAACTACTCCTCTGAATACCTTCTATCCCTTCTAGTTAACAACAATCTTACACTTATTTCTTAAAGCCCCTTCTTTTACCATATTAAACACACTTCCTGGAGGAAGTAAAACTGAATTATAAGCTCTCGAAATGGAACAGCTATAACCTAATTTCATCAACATCACTGACGAAGTTATTGGTGAGGGAACCATGAATTGCCATTGTAAACATCTGGTAAATTCAAAATTTCTTTAATGTTCTTAATACTTTTAAAAAATGTAGTCTTTATTAAGACTTACAAACTCACCACTTCCTTTACCTTCTAAATATTTACTCATGCTGTGATGAAGATACATAAAACTATCAAGAGTTTATGAATTAATAAAAACAAGGGATTTGATATCAAATGAGTACAGAAATATACTTTCTCCTCTGAAAACAAAAGAATAAAGAGACATAGAATCCTAGAATATATGATGGAACTAGAATTAGTCTTAATTTTTATCCCTGGTAAATCATACTACAAGTATAGGATTTATTACTTTACCCAAAACATTAAACCTAAGCAGAAAGTAGATATTTTTCTACAAAATGTCCTATATTACATTTTTAATTATTAAGGATACACAGGTGAGGAAACCAAGACCCTCCAATTAAAAGTGTAAAAAGTAATTTATTGAGGAATTAAGTGTTGCATGTACTACTAAATCCCAGAGAAGTACAACAGGGCCTACCCTCTGCAGAATTAAGTGCTTACTCTCTAGTCTTTTCAGCCTTTGACAAGAATAACAAATTATGGCAGGATTAAATCTACCCATTTCTATACAAAGGGACCAACTAACAACAACAATCAGAACAGAACAAAAGCTGAAAATAAAGTAAAATTTAGTTTTTATTTGCTTTATTTTTATAGGATGCTATCAATTCCATAAGTAAGAACATGTTCTTCTAGATATACAGACCAATATTTTGGTCTAATAATCCTTTTTCCAGGATGTTCCAGTATTTTCCCCTAAGATTATACCACAAACCAACCAAAAACTTCCTTCCCCCAAATGTCTTCCAGAGTAACAAAAGTCTGGTAGATATCTGTGAATATGCCATTTTTATTCCTTACTTATTTCTTACTTTTATTCCTTAGTAAAAGGAGATGGGGTAGAGAGAAAAATATTGTGTAATCAATGACATTTATACTTAGTTTGGTATCCAAAAATATACTAAACAGGAGGAATTTAAGTGTGACTGCTGTGTCTAACAAAAAGGGCATTCAGCAGCATCCTTAAGGTCACCCTTTGTTCTATTCATCGTATACAACAAAATCATATTATAAAATAAAACCTGAATTATGGCAAACATTTGCTTATTTTTGCCTTAAATTAAAACTATTGCTTTCAAAATGACTCTTTATGATACTATATTAAAGGAGGTATAAAAAGGAGCAAACAGAGAATCATGAATTAGATACCTGGGAACAGGGTAAAAAATTAAATCCAGAATTAATTCAAAACAAATCAAAGTTATGTTCTGAATAAGTCTTCTGCATTTAAAATTACTTCCTGTTATGTATATTTGCAGATGACTCAGATTTTCATGAGAAGGCTGATATATTCACTGTTCTTTTAGTCAAAAAGAAACCTGTTAACTACCTAAAACCATTCAACTATAATATGCATATATGGTATTAACTTCCTGGAACAATAAATATAAGAAGTGAATCTCATAAAAAGGGAATAATCTCTTTTCTGCATAGCATATCAGAGGAAAAGAATACTCATTACAGAAATCTGAAATATATAAATCCACTATTATAGTTGGAGACTTCAAAACTATAGGTGATTCAGAAATTAGTGGACAAAAAAATCAGTGAGGACATAAATAAATGAAAGAGCATCTTCAATTTACTGGGTCTAATTGATATGTATAAAATAACTCCTCCACCTGGGGGGTGGGAGTGGCGGGGGGCATCAATTGGGGGGAAAAGGAGACATATGTAGTACTATAAATAGTAAAAATAAATAAATAAAATTAAAATAAAATAACTCCTTCAGCAACAGTAGAATACACATTTTTCTCAAGCTCACATGGACATTAACAAGACAGACCACATTCTGGGCCATAAAACACACCTCAATAAATAGAAATCATAAAGAATGCTTTCAGATCAAAATGAAATTAAACTAGAATCAATAACAGAGGAATAGTGGGAAAATACTAAAATACTTTTAAACAACACACTCCTTATTAATGCATAGTCAAAAAAATTCTGTGAAAAACAAAGTATTTTGAACTAAATGAAGCTATAGCAGCAATCAATTAAATAGAAAACAGAAAGTCAATAGAGAAAAATCAACAAAACCAAAAGCCAGGTCTTTGAAAAATGTGATACCAGTTATTAGACAGACATGAGCACAGCAAGGACAATGGGCCAGGAACAGAGGTCATCAGGATGGAAAGCCCTGGGTGCCTAACAAAGGACAATTATAGGGACAATAGTCTCCAGGGTCATCTTTCCTCCCCTAACATATCACTGGTCATGTGGTTTGGCCCCCCTGACTTTTCCTCCCTAGAGATAACATCTAGGCTCAGTTGTATTTCAGCTCAAGGCCCAGAAAAACAGCAAAACCAGACAAGCAACACCATGCCAAGGCTAACCTCAGGACCAGCTGCACTAAGGAATAACCCCCCTGCCATGGTGCCAACCAATCAGTGGAGACCATGACCTGGAAGAAGCACACTTGGAAAGCTGATGAATATTCTACTGAGACTCTCCCCTGAGGCCCCCCTAAAATCTCGACCTGCAAGAGAGATAAATACCCTCAACACAAAGGACCCAGGAATGTATATAAACTATAAGGGACCCCAGAAGATTTGCCACCAGAGGAGCAGTGGGCAGTGACAGCTCTTCCCAGGTAACTCCCTGAACTTGTATCCAAGGCCCCATTTTCTCTGACTTATCAGTGAGCCAAAGCAGCCCAGCCTAGGCTCTCCTGTTGCTTCTTCTATGCCCTTCTTTGTTTCATTGTCCTAAGTGTGTTTTTGCTGTGGCCAATAAATTCTTGCTTGCTTTGTTGCACTTTGTCTCTTGATTAAAATCTTTCAATCAGCCGAAACCGGTTTGGCTCAGTGGATAGAGCGTCGGCCTGCGGACTGAAAGGTCCCAGGTTTGATTCCGGTCAAGGGCATGTACCTGGGTTGCGGGCACATCCCCGGTGGGGGATGTACAGGAGGTGGCTGATCTATGTTTCTCTCTCATCGATGTTTCTAGCTCTCTATCTCTCTCCCTTCCTCTCTGTAAAAAATCAATAAATTATATTAAAAAAAATCTTTCAATCAATACAGGAACCGAGGTCTTGTTGTCTTGCTGGTAATAAAAGTATCAATAAAATTGATAAACTTCTAGTAAGACTAAAATAAGAGAGAAAGGACACAAATTAATTGTATTAGCAATGAAGAGGGCCATCACTATTGATTCTTTGGACATTAAAAGAATAATAGAAGAATATTATAGAGAACTCTATACCCACAAATTTGATAACGTAGATGAAATGGACCAATTCCTTGAAAAACACAAATCATAAAAACTCACAAGAAGAAACAGATCATCTGAATAGACCTATATCTGGATAAAAAGTTGAATTAATAATTAATAACCTTCCAAAACAGAAGGTACTAGGCCCCACTTTAGCCAACAAAAATAGATTAGCTACCAGTAAACAAACACCAAGGTAACTCAACAAAAAGCTATGAAAATTTGTTGAAAGCTATGAATGACACCAGTAGAAAAGGGAGAAAAACTGGACAGATTTAGATTCTGGCCACTATTATCCTAATATATAAAAAGCCAGGGGCCGTCATGACCTAAACGACTGGACAAATGAGGGAACACCAGGCTAGGGGTCCCGGCTGGCGTAGCGGGAGTGAGTCCTGGGTCCTGGCTGGCGTGGTGGCGACAGGGAGCTCTGGGCCTCAGGTTTGAAGGCCGGCCACATCCCTGATCGCGGGAGACCCAGAGTTCCACTGCGCCCAAGCTGGGGCCCAGAGCTCCCTTCTACAGCCGCGCCCTGGCGGGAGGGAGCTCTGAGCCCTGGCTGGGGCACAGCAGCCACAGGGAGCTCTGGGCCCTGGGGAACTGGAGTCATGCTGCGATTGGACTGGCCTCTGGGTCCCTCCCCCCGCCTGCAGGCTCTAAGGAACTAGAGCCATACTGTGATCTGGGAATCTTGGTCCCTATCCCCGGCCCACAGGCTTTGGGGAACTGGAGTCATGTGGCTATGGGACTGGACCCTACCTGAGGGATCCCAGATTGTGAGAGTGTGAAGGCTGGGCTGAAAGATACCCACCTCGCCCGAGTGCATGAATTTTTGTGCACAGGGCCTCCAGTTATTAATATTACTTAATCCTCACCTGGCTATTATTATTATTATATTGACTTCTGCAAAGCAAGAATGTATACACTATGGTAGCTGACTCTGTATTTACAAAGAAACCTAAAGAGGTTATGATCCCAGATGCTGAGTATCTGGAGTAAACCCAGATGGATTCACTGGTGAATCCTATCAAACATTTAAGGAAAAAATTATACTGATTCTCTACAATCTCTTCAAGAACATAGGACAGAGGAAATACTTATGAATTCATTTTCGGATGCCAGCATTACATAAATAAATAAATAAATAAATAAATAAATAAATAAATAAGAAAGGAAATATACAGACCAATATCTCTCATGAATATACATGCAAAAAGTCTCAACAAAATATTAGCCAAGTGAATCCAACATTTTATAAAAAAGAATTATGCACAATGACCACATGAGACTTATTCCTGGTATGCAAGGCATTTGCAAGGTACTTCAGTATTTGAAAATAAACTGATGTAATCCGTCACATCAACAGGCTAAAGAAAAGAAATTGTAAGATTATATCAATAGATGCAAAAAAAGCACTATTTAAAACCCAACACTCATTCATGATTAAAAGTCTCAGCAAACTAGGAATAGAAGGGTATTTCTTCAACTTGATAAAGAACACCTAAAAACCAAAACAATCCTGAGGGTCCTTATATCTTCAATTAAATTTAGCTTTAAACCCCAGCTCTAGCCATCTTTCTATACATATATCCCTCAGAGACGTAGGCATATACTGCAGCCAGAATGCCTCGACTCAAACCACAGCCGTGACCTTTATTGGTTTTGGTATGACTGCTATATGCTTCTGTTTCATAAAATGGAGATCATAGTAGCAATATTTCACAAGTTAAGGATTAAATAAAATAAATCGTGTTTGAAGTAACACACGGCATTATTAGAAGTACACAGTGTTAGTAGAAATAATTACTTTTATCATTACTATAGTTATTACATTGAGCTGAGGTCACTAGAAAAATTTTTACATTTAGTTTATTTGTTCTTAAAATTCTGTGACTTAATTCTTACACAGATGTAAGTAATTCACCATAGGAGCTTTTCTCCAATGTTTTCATATGTGAAAGTCTAAAATACAAAAAAAAAACCGCACCAAAAAACACAAAATAACTGTCTTGTCATAAGAGGGTTTAGACAGGAAGAAAAAAAAGATGACTAAATTAGAGAAGTATGGATGCTGACAGAGACCAGTGTTACTATTTAATGATTTGTAATTTTAATATGATTAACCCTATATCCTTATTATAAAATAGCTTTATAACTTCCAAGCAAATGATAATTTGACAGACACTAAAAAGGTAGAATACATAAATGGGCATATAAAATATACAAATCACTTCAAGTAAATAATTAGAAGATTAAAACTTAGGTGATTTGTCAGAATAAACTCTGTAACAGCTTTCAAAAAATAAAGATAGAAAGGTTAAGCATGCTTATAAATATGGTGCTCATTATAAAGCTAATTGGCAAAGGTTTAACTTTTTTCCACATATTTTGGAGCATATTCTACTTAATAGTTAATGTCTTTGAGCCTTAACACACATATAGAGTAAAAACAAAAAATCTATCTCTGATTAGCACACAAGGTTACTGTGAGGTCAAATATGATATGATACTATGCATGAGCATTTAGACAACTGTAATAGTTTACATAAATATGACCACATTAGTACTAACTATAAGACTTAGGTCTTCACTTAAGTCTATACCATCCTGCTAATCAGTTCAGCAAAGATAGAAAGAATTATTAAAAAGCTGCAAAATATGAAGTCCAAAAATAAGAAATACTTGTTATTCTCCTAGAAGAATTATTTTCTATTTTCAGTTTTAAAGCAGAAAAATCCCTTGGCAGGTGCAATCTTAATAGGAAATCTCAATCTACAAAACAAGTAGAAAAATTGCTAACCTAATCCTTAGTTCCTAAGCCCTGTCTCTTGCCCTACAGCTCCCAGGTTATCTACTTTAAAACAGAAAACCCGGACCTCAGCTTGTCTACACATGAAAGCACATTATGCTGTACTGTATTACCATTTTAGAAGATTCTCAAAGGCATCCCAGGGGGGAAAAGAATGTGCTGGGGTCAAGCTGTCTCTGCTCCAGAACAGCTTAGTTCAGTAACCACCCTATATCTGTTTTCCCATCTTTAAAATAGGCCTAATACTACTAACTATGCAAAGTTCCTGTGAAGATTAAATGAAATAATACATATAAACTATACATATGGCAGAGCTGAAGACCAGTGAGAAGCATGCCTTCATATCTGAAAAAAATCATATAACAGCTTCCTATAAGGTTGAACAAAAATTGGCAAGTGTAATAATTGTGATATACATTATAACTACCTATAAAATCCAAAATATCTACAATTTATTTTGCCTGTATGTGTAATAAATTAAAACAATTTAAGTCTTAGAAAACTAATGATGGTTACTCTAATTGCAAATAAAATATACATGAATAGCTTCACTGTTCTTGATTTAAAAAAAAACCCTGTGTTAATTGGCTATTCTGATAAATCTGATCACAAATTTACCCAGTACAATCACTTCAGTTTCCAAAATCCCTGTGCTGATAAAAACTTGAAATTATTCAACGTAAAAATAAAAGGACATATAAGGTACTCTTGAGCCCAATTAAAAATAACACTGATTAAAGTAATCTTGATACTTTACATGCTTAACATTTATGGGTGGCAAGCTGCTTTGGGGGCATCTTCCAAAGTCACTTCTGCTTCTCAGGATATAGCTAGCCCTATTTATTAAATCACCTACATTCACAGAAAAAATAAAATTAATATTCATAAGATGAGATATAATCCTGAATTAGCACAGAAAGAATACTTGGCACCACGTTTCTAACAAATAATGCACACATATTTGTACTGAGAAATAAATAACTAGGCTTCTTAAATAGTAAGGTTGACAGATTTTCTTTTTTTTTTAAGAGTATGGAATTTATATTAGATATAAAATACAAAAAATAAACCCATCTAAAGAAGGGAGAGGGCTCCCTTTGTTTCCCTAGGTTTTCCTTCCCAATGCCACATAAACATTTTGCCCACATACAATGGCCAGGAAAGAGTAAAAAGAGGCAAGTTCTAAAAAACGACAGGTGCTCAGCTTAAGGAGGGTGATGACTGGGTCAGACGATCCCAGTTCTGGAGGAGCCCACTGTTTGCTCTGTCACAGCAGCAGGTCAATAACCCAGCCTTCTGGACCAGAAGCTACTGTCAGGGATACCCTGAGCATGTGACAGGCTGGAGCTGCTGGCTGGGAAGCAGACCACTTATTTATTCCCTCAGTGCACCCTTCAGATTTTTCTTTACTAAAATACCTTTTAAAGTTTTGTTTTAGGTAGCACTGCTTGAAACTTTTTGGATAGTTTCAAAAAGTCACTGTCAGATTGCTAAAATGATAGTAGTCTTAATATACAATATTTTAAATGTATCTAGTTTGATATCAGTCAATAAATTTCATGTTAATTCGCTCTGATTGTTCTACTCAATTTATTTTTAAGCAAGAAAAAAAAATCTGAATATTTTCCTATAAAGTTAAGCTTAAATAAAAAATTTAGGCAGCAATAAAGATTTGGTAACTACTGCTCATGTAGAACAGAAAAACAAAACACTTCTACAAAACACAACTACAGTCCCTTATTCATTTCCTTTTTTTGAAGATATTTAGATTTAACAGAAATAACTTAAAGGTACTTTCTGTCATCATACAATTTTGTATTCTATGAACATTCTCCAAGCTTAAACTTTTGGAAATTGTATAATTTTGCATAATGTCACCATGAAAAGACTAGTAAATATAGAAACTGAAATCACTGGCTAAGATTACCAGAGTATACTTATGATTAATTGGTTGATGTCTTCTCCCTTTTTTCCCATGCCAGAGCCGAGACATTTCCTTTCCAGGGCAAATTAAGTTACATCAGATCTTGTAAGAACTGTTGTAAAAAGCATTCTTCCTCTGTCCAAGATAAATTCCCAGCACAAGAGCCCTTCCTACAACTGTGACAAAACAGTCTGCTAGAGACAAAGATTTGATTGACAATACAGAGAGCTAATCACTAAGTAGTATCCATTGCAAAGAGAGACCTGGGTGGAGATTGTAAAGCTGGGGAGGGAAGACAGGGTTTCCCATGTTTAAGTTTGGTTGCACTGTATCCAAATGTGCAAAGAAAGGGCTCAAAAGTTTAAAGACACAGTGCCTTTATTTCCAAACACCAAGTACACTAAGAAATAGACTTACAATATCTTAGTCATAAAAAAGAAGTAAGTACAGTTGCCAGAGCCCCTCCCAAAGTACACAAAGGATTTCAAATAACGTTTTGTTTGCTCAAAATCATAAAATTCTATTATTTACATCTAAAAATCCTATAAAATTCCATCTTTTATATGAGCATTTTACAAACAGTAAGATGTTCTTTGAGGATGCTTCAACCCTCAAATTTTAGAGAACGACTATGTAAAAAACAAAGTCAACATAGTACAAATAAATCCTACACAAATATTCAATGACCTGAAAATCCTTCTGCCTGTTGCAGTGCATTTTCTAACATTTGATTTCTTGGAAAAGTACTTATATTTACTATGCCTACATATACTTCACTAATCAGCAGTATGCTGACTATAACCAAAGAAGGAAAATTTTAAGATTTAAATATTATTAAAGCTATACACTAAAATTATCTAGTGTTCAATTTTAACTAGAATTCAATGTCAAAATAGACCTGTAGATTTCTTCCATTTTAAGCTAAACCTGCTCCTCCTCCTTTATCTTGAGCATACACACAAAACTGTAATCACACAATGACACCTTGGCACACATACCACCTTTCCAGTACACACACCACTGCACCACACCCACTTACCCAAATCTCCTCCCTCCAATTTCCAGCTTGCATATCGAGGCTGATGTGCACATACAGGACAGAGCACACTCCATACTGAACAGGGTACCCTCCCTTCCACACACATCAGCCACCTCCCCTGCTTATGTCTCCAACCAGCTCCACCACACATGCCCTAAGATCTCTTTCCCCACAGGCTGTCATGGGCACACTGTTACCATCTCCACACTGGTGTCACTACATACAGAGTATCCTTATACATCCAACTCCCCATCAGCTCACTCTCCCTACACACAGCAACTATTCATCCCTTACAGTCAGATTTTCTAGAATTAAAAATATGTGTACCAAAATGTGGTTTACGTGAGATTTTTACACACACACACACACACACACACACACACTCTCAAAGCACAGGATAACTTATTTTGTTGGTTATCTACTCAACTAACATTCCCATAGATTCTCCTAGTACAGCTTTGATTTTGCTCAGATGTTTTTAATCATGTGTTTCTGAGAAGGCTGTGTCCGTGCCTGGACTGGATGCATCATTACAGATCTAAACAAGTGGCTCTCAAAGTTTAGCCTGCATTTGTTCAAACACAGATTGCTGGACTTCAAAACTAGTTCTGGTTAAGCAGATTGGAATAGGGTAAGAGACTGTGACTTTTAAACAAATTCCTAGATGCTGCTTCTGCTGATGGTATGGGGGCCATATTTTGAAAAACTACTAAGCCACAATGAAGTATCACCTCTCACCTGTCAGAATGCCTATGATCAAAAAGCTAAGATATAACGTGCTGGCAAGCATGTGTAAAAAAAGGAACCCTCGCATACTATTGGTAGGAACTGATACAGCCACTGTAGAAAACTGTATGGAGGTTCCTCAAAAATTATAATATAACTACCATATGATCTGGCAGTTCCACTTCTGAGTAAATTTATTTGAAGAAAACAAACACATTAATTCGAAAAGATATATGCACCCATGTTCATTTCACCATTACATTATTTACAATAGCCCAGATATATAATGGAATACTATCTAGACATAAAACAGAATAAAATGTTGCCATTTGCAACAACATGGATAGACCTTGAGGGCATTATGCTAAATGAAATAATCAGTCAGAGAAACACAAATACTATGATCTCACTTATATGTCGAACTCAAAATAACAACCAAAAAAATCAAGCTCATAGATAAAGATTATAGATCAGTGGTTGCCAAAGACGTGGGCAAAATGGGTCAAAAGGTACAAACTTCCAGTTATAAAATAAGTCAAGAGGATGTAATGTACACAGCATGGTAACTAGTTAATAATACTGTATGTCATATTTGAAAGTTGCTAAGAGAGTAAATCTTGTAAGTCTTCATAAGAAAAAATTTTTTTTTCTTAACTATGGTGACAAATGTCAACTAGACTTACTGCAATGATACTTATTTTGCAGTATACACAAATATCGAATCATTATGCTTTATACCTGAAACTAATATGCTAAACGCTAATTACAATACAATAAAAAAAAAACTGGTTTAAGCTATTTTGAGTGTTATTTTTCTACTTTTAATAAACATATTATCTAGCAAACATAAAGTGAGCTTAGTAAATCTCCTTCTTGCCCTTTATTTTTTCATAATGTTTACAAATATAGTGCTAGGTCATTAAAATTTGTCCAGACATCCCAGAGCTAGAAGCAGATGTCAACTTATCATTAGTGTAAAATAAGATTACAATATAATCTATTCTCAGAATTCAGATATTCAATTTAATAATAATTTTCCCTCTACTTTCATTATTGGGATTGAAATGATTGAATTACTTTATATCTGATTTCCTCTGAATTGGGAGTGGTCTACTAGAAGAATATGTAATTTGCCATACACAATATTTAAAGTAATTTTTTGCATGCAGCAATACTTTATTTTTATTATGTATTTTTTCCAATTAGTTTACATTCAGTATTATTCTGTAATAGTTTTAGAGTTACCACAAAGTTGTGGGAAAATCAGGTATTTTACAGAGTGGTTCCCCAGCTTTGAAAACAATCATTGTTCCAGGAAAACAAAACTAAAATATTTATACAGGCATATCTTATTTTACTGCCCTTCACTTTATTTTTTTTCCTTTATTAAGGTATTACATATGTGTCCTTATCCCCCCATTTCTCCCCCACCCCCCAACTCATGCCCTCATCCCCCTGGTGTCTGTGTCCATTGGTTAGGCTTATACTAGTATGCATGCATTCAAGTCCTTTGGTTGATCTCTCGAAGTAATTTTAATATTTCAAGTCATAAAATAGTCTGTCATTCATCCATCTTGTCTCTTCTCAATCTGCATTAAATAACGTTTTTGATTTTTAATGAAAATTTTATAGCCCATAACTTTTGGCTAGTAACTGAGGAAGAGTATTAACAGGGAAAGTGAAGCATTAGTTCAAAACTTTTCTGAGGTAGACAACATACTCATTTAACATTATTAGTAATTAAAACAGACCATATTAGGCATGATTCTGGGTGGTAAATGCTAATAAAGTATTGCTAAGCAATACTGTATTGTACACTTGAAAATTTCTAAGAGGGTAGATATTTTGTTAAGTATTCTTAATACATAATACTATATGTAATACTTTAAACAATAAATAATTTTTTAAAAGTGTCCTTAATACAAAGTAATAACAATAATAATAATAATAATGAAAGAGGGTGAGAAGATTAGGGGTTGATGAAAATATTTACGGCATACACTGTAGTAATGATTTCATGAATGTATTATTGTCTCCAAACTTATCAAGCTGCATATATTAAATATGGATAGTTTTTTATATGTCAATTATTCCTCAATAAAGTGTTTTTTCAATAAAGTGTTTTTAAAAATGCCTAATATAGAAATATTACATAAGACAATTTTTGTATTTACTCATAAATTCTAATTATTTTTAATACTTTTGATTTCTACCTTTTTCAGATTTACTGAATTTTTTTCTGGGGTTATGAATTGTAGTGCTATGCGATTTGTTCAATATAAAAAGTTACTTCAATTGCCTTTATCTGAGAAATGTGACCTCACCCTATTTAGTGAGTTAGACAGAGACTATTTTCATTTTGAACAAAATAAATTCTGTATGGATTTTGCTGGTCAGCTGATAAGAGATAAGGAAGGTTTTGTTCAGTTTTATATATTGACTCTATTTTAATTTTGGTATTACTTGTTCTTTAATTAAAAATAAAAAAGAAACCCATGTGCTTAATAAGATGAACACCAGAATACTCATATCTGGCAGTTTAAGAAATGAAATATGTACCATCCAACATAAGCCTCCCGGTATTGGTGCATTTAGAAATTGCAGCAATATCAAACTGCTGCAAAAGTCTTCCATGAGTAACCTAATAAACAATCATGGCAATAATTTTGCTTAACTAATGACAATTAGGAAAGCAGAACTGACTCCATTCTAGTGGAAAACTAAATCCAATCCTATATAATAAAAGGGTAACATGCAAATCAACTGAACAGCAGAATGACTGGTTGCTATGACGCGCACTGACCACCAGGGGGCAGACGCTCAATGCAGGAGATTCCTCCAGCCCGCAGGCCCTGATTGCCCAATTGGGGCCTGCTGGGCAACCTCTCGGTCCCTCCTCCTGGTCTGCAGGCTCTGATCACATGATGGGGGACAGGGAACTAGGGGGTGGGTGTTGGCAGACGCAGGCAGCACCAGGCCAAGGCCCCTGCCCCACCAGTCTCCCCCCACACAGAGGGCGACTGGCGAGCAGGCAGGAACAGCCAACCTCTCGTTCCCTCCTCCCAGCCAGCAGGCTCTTGATCGCCCAATGGTAAACAGGGAACTGGGGGTGGGTGGTGGTGGGGGTGGTGGTGGTGCCAGAGCCGGCTGCTGGCAGGTGGGGAAGATGGCCCTGATCATAGGCCAGGCCTAGGGACCGTACCTGTGCATGAATTTTGTGTGCCAAGCCTCTAGAAAGGACATACTATAATACACTTTATGGCCTAAGATGCTAATAATAGGTTATTTTATATTTACATAGTTAAAATGGAGAACATTAAAATTTAATATCAAAATGGGAAGTCTATAAATGATTTAAAAAGTTATCTAAGCCAAAACCGGTTTGGCTCTGTGGATAGAGCGTCAGCCTGCGGACTGAAAGGTCCCAGGTTGAATTCCAGTCAAGGGCATGTACCTGGGTTGTGGGCACATCCCCAGAAGGGGTGTGCAGGAGGCAGCTGATCGATGTTTCTCTCTCATCGATGTTTCTAATTATCTCTCTCCCTTCCTCTCTGTAAAAAATCAATAAAATATATTTTAAAAAAAGTTATCTAAGTCAGAAAGTAGATTCTAAAGTATTTTAAGTACAAAACCTTTGTACAGATTTATGTAACAAGTAGTGAACATTATTTACATTTACACTCACAAATAAATAACTGTTTAAGAAAATGTGAGTAATGTCAGCATATAAAAATGAACAAGTCATCTCAGAAGCCAAAGATCAAATGGAACATATTTTTATCAATATTTCAGTAAGTGTAAGAAATGGGAAGTAACCCAGAGCAATTTTCTCCTAATACCAAGCATTTCTGTTATCTTAGTAAACTCATATTTTAAAATTTAGTCAATAAGCATAAACCTGGGAGGTAAACTTCTAAATAAATCAATTAAAGCTAATTTAATAAAGTCAATTTCTTTGTTGTTTTTTTTATCATCCCAATAGCACTAGATGCTTTAATAATTGGCTTGGAGTAGGAGATACTGAACTACAAGTTGTATAAAATTAACTTTAGCGATGGGATAAAAAAAAGAAAAACCTTTTCTGCTTTATCCCCAAAGGAGTGAAATTCAACCCAAAGGAAGTGGGACGACAAGCAATTTTAGTTTTAAAAGCTTCACTTTTGAGGCCTGTGTCATCAAGCAGCAAGAAGGCACAACCAATACATGTGATACTCTAAAACTTTCAAAGGGTTCTACTAGAGAGCCTCTTGAAGTTGGTATTTGGGGTTAAAGATGATAGAGCCCAATGCGCAGTAATGTGCCATGATACCATCTACTGACAGGATACAACTGACCTGTATTACTGTAGCATCATTTTCACTTCATGGCAAGAAATTTAAAAAATATTTTTATATTACATCAGGTACACTAAGAAGACAAATGAAAAATTCATATTAATCTTAAAGAAGAAACAGGCTTCAAAGATATTTCAGGCTTATTGTGGTGGCTGCTGCTTTAGACTACACCAATGGACTCTTAGGTACTTGTCAAGTACATCAACTTTAAAGAATATTTGATGAACAAGTTCAAGAGGCACAGATAACTAAATTACAGCCTGGTATGCGTATTCAGAGGCAATATAAGGAGAGGGAAATTAAGACCTGATAGGAGTCCTTTGGTATGTTAGGGAGCTATGCCTGAAGAAATTATATCAGCATGACTGCTACTGATAAGAAAACATGCTTTAAAAAGCAAGGCACAAATGATTAAAGAAATTTTTCTCCAAAGTGAACCAAATTTATGTTTTTGGAATGCAGATGCAGCAACATCAAAAAAAGAAGAATATTTTGAAAAATATTTTATACAATGTAACTTGCATGACAGAGACTTGAAAATTAAAATACATTGTGATCAACATACTATGAAAGTATCTTCCAGTGTTAGCATTGTATAAGTTTAATGCAATACCTGAAGTGGTGGCATGGGGTATACTATAGTGGTTTTTCCATCTGTACTGCACAATGAGGAGCTTTAAAGAATACTGCTCATAGGCATTCAGGTTGTTTTCAGTTTGGAGCTATTGTGAATAAAGCTGGTGAGAAGATTAATAATGTTGGTTTAAGTATTAAAAGAACTTATAATATGTGCCTAACATATGCTACCTCTTTCCCGCCATTACACTAGAGTTACAGTAGAAACTGTTTTATATAGTACACAGAATGGACATTTAAAATCAGGTTCACATTTTAAATAAAAGACATGCCATGTATACCTTCCATCGTTATACATGTTAACTTCATGCACAATAAATTTATATCACATACACAATCACGAACATTAACACCAAACGGATAACAAAATTTGATCTCTTTTATAATCACATTTTAGCATCTGCTCTATATTTTTTAACATATCAAGAAGAGATTAATCTAGGCAATCACAATAAGTAAACCAGTAATTGCCACCCTATCAATCCCACAAGACAAAGCATGTAAAACATATGTAATATTAAAAGATATATTTAATAGGGATTACAAAGTCGATTATTATTAATTTGCCCATATAGATAAATTCATCAAATTTGAGCACATAATATTTACCCTATTTTATAAATAAGCTACAGCTTTTTCCCCTATCATTATTTTTATATTCACATCAAGAATGCTTGGGTATAGACTTAGAAAAAAGTAATTTGCATGAATGTGTTAAATGACTGCTGTGTACCTGCCCCATGTAGGAGATAATAGTAATAAATCAGACCTGGAAAAATGTTTCACAAAAATTAATATAATAGCAATTGATATTATTCCAAAATGCATTCAATAAGTCACTTCATTGCTGCTACTTTGCTTCTCTAATAGTTAAAAGCAAAAAAAAAAGAAAAAAAAAGAAATAGTAATGAATCAAAGTTACTAATCAGATTCATTCAATAAACACAAATATACATGGGCAATGAATCTTTTAAAGAAAGTATTCTTTTGTACCAAGATTTTGTATATTTTCCTATATAACATAAAGCTATGAATTCACACAAAGTAAAAAGATGAACGAAATCTTCACATTTTTCTTCTTACCTCCCATTCTCTGGCTGCTTCTTCATTAGATGAATCCTCGTTTGTTTCCGATTCTTCAATCTTTTTTACAACTATGAATCCAGGTTCTCTGGTATATTCACCAGTATCTTCTGCATATATTTCTGGACTCCACTGAATGAAGAAGGCATATAAGTGGTCTGACCTGTTAGAACAAGTGACTATTAATAATAGATTTAGTGTCAGCTAAAGTTACAAAATTACATTTGTTACATATCTTGACTAAACTTGAGAACTTAAAATATACATAGAATATATTATGCTTTATTTTAAAAAGATAACAAAGCCCACCACCAGTAAGACATTAAACTTAAACATTATTATTTGACTGTGTTCTATCAAGTTGTTCTGAGAAAACGACATTAAAATTTTCCTTGCCATGCTTTTGACTAGCTCAGGTGCTGTCCATGGTAATATTTTTTCTCTTTAGAGTAACTAGTAATGGGAAGGGAAACTGAACCCACAATTTTGACATCATTTGTACAATGATCTGATTATCTAAAATATAAGTACACAATTTAAAAATTGCATATTTTAAAACTTGGATATTATACAGAATTTTTCCAAGTTAACAAAAATCTAATATGTTTAACTTTTAAATATCAGGGACACACACTGTATTATGGGTTCAGAAACTGATGTCTAATCTTTCAAGTCTTATTTTCCCCTTTTTAATTTTGTTTACTATAGTAAAGCCTGTTGTTACAAAAGATAATAAAAACTCTGACAAACATATTTGAGAGTCAAATACACATGACATTTCAAATATTATCTTGGCTTTAGTTAGCATGAAAATTGATTATAAAACTCTTAACTATCATATACCAATCAATAACAATGGTTCTGGAAATTGTATCCAATTAATTTTTTTCTTAAGTGTCATTTCTTATGTGGTAGCTGACATATCAAAGGGTGTGTAGTTCCATCTTTCAGATAATCTGTACCAAAACAGCAATTTTCATAAATTACATGTATACAATAAAGTTCAAAATCATAATAATACCAATTCTTAATGAGCATTAGCCAAAGTGCAAGGACAATGACAAAATGGAAAATCCCATGTAAAAATTAAAACCAACAGTAATGACAAAAACTAAATCCTTATGTTAGTTTTAATTAAAGATGTACTATTTAGGAATGCCTTATTTTATTGTACTTTGCTTTATTGTGTTTCACAAATATTTCATTTACTTTACAAATTAAAGGTTTGTGTTCACCTTGCATTGAGCAAATCTATTGGCATCATTTTTCCAACATCATCTCCTCACTTCATACTTGTGTCACATTTTGGTAATTCTTGCAATATATCAAGTTTTTTCATTATCGTTATATTTGTTATGGTGATTTGTGATCAGTCATCTTTGATGTTACTGTAATTATTTGGGGGTGCCACGAACCACACCCATGTCACACTTAATTACATTAATTGCATTAAACATTAAAGTAATGTGTGCATTATGACTATTCCACAGATCAGCCATTTCCTCATCTCTCTCTCTCTTTGGGCCTCTCTATTCCCTGAGACACAATAATATTGAAATTAGGCCAATTAATAACCCTACAATGGCCTCTAGTGTGCAAGTGAAAGGAAGAGTTGCATGTCTTTCACATTAAATAAAAAGCTGAGAATGATGAAGCTTAGAGAGGAAAGCATGTCAAAAGCGAGTCTCTTGTGCCAAAGACTTAGCCAAACTGTGAATACAAAGGAAAAGTTCTTGAAGGAATTTAGAAGTGCTACTGAAAGAATAGATAGTAAGAAAGTGAAACACCCTCATTAATGATATGGAGAAAACTTTAATGTTCTCGTCTAATCCAGAGGAAGGCCCTTAACTGTCTTCATTTCAATGAAGGCTGAGAGAGGTAAGGGAGCTGCAAAAGAAAATCTGCAGCTAGCAGAGGTTGGTTCATGAGGTTTAAGGAAAGACGCTGTCTCCATAACATAAAAGCGCAAGGTGAGACCTGATCCAAGCGGCAGAGTAAGTAGCACTCACTCACTTTGACCATATCAAAACCACAACCTAAGTTACCGAACAATCAACCTGGAAAACCATCTGAAGACCAGCTGAACAGAAGTCTTATAACTAAGGACATAAAGCAGCAGCATCTACCTGGAGACTGGTAGGAGGGGCAGAGAAATGAAAAGGGCAGTTTATAATAGAGGCATAGCTCAGCTGCAAAGGTACCTTCTGATGAGTGAGGGGTCTTAACCTCACGGCGGTCTCCCCAGGGCTGGGAAATGAGTCCACATAACACCTGGCTGTGAATATCTGCGAGGACTCTGCCTGCCTGGGTGAGAAGGACAGCTGCTGGAAATGCAGGCATCCTCTGAAAGGGACAACGCACAAAAATCTTGCTCTTAATCTGGGCTCCAGTGGAGGGATAGCAGTTCAGAGCATGCTGGCGTCATACAGGGAGAGACTGAGTTGTCGGGGGGAAGTATCTGCAGATGTGGTTGAAAGAGCAAGAGAACTAGAACCAGAAGCAGAGCCTGAAGATATGACTACATTGCAACACTCTCATGGTAAAACTCTAATGGATGAGGAGCTGCTTTGTATAAATGACCTGGAATCTACTGCTGGTGAAGAAGCTGTGAAGATTGGTGGAATTACAACAACGGATTTAGACTGTCCCATAAATTTAGCTGACAAAGCAGTGGCGGGCTTTAAGAGGATGGGGTCCGGCTTTGAAAGAAGGACTACTGTGGGTTAAATGCTATCAAACAGCATCATACACTACAGAGAAATTGTTTGTGAAACAAAGACTCCACTAATGTGGCAAACTTCGTTGTTGTCTTATTTTAAGTAGTTGCCAGTCACCCCAACTTTCAGGAACCACTAGCCATCAACATCAAGGCAAGGCACTCCACCAACAAAAAAGATTAAGACTCGCTGAAGGCTCTGATGGTTATTATTTTTTTAGCAGTAAAAAATTTTTAAATTAAGGCATGTACATTTTTTAAAAAAATATTTTATTGATTTTTTACAGAGAGGAAGGGAGAGGGATAGAGAGTTAGAAACATCGATGAGAGAGAAACATCGATCAGCTGCCTCCTGCACACCCCACACTGGGGATGCGCCCGCAACCAAGGTACATGCCCTTGACTGGAATCGAACCTGGGACCCTTCAGTTTGCAGGCCGACGCTCTATCCACTGGGGCAAACCGGTCACGGCGGCATGTACATTTTTAAAATACCTAACACTACTGCACGCTTAACAGACTACAGTAGTATGACATAACTTTTACATGCCCTGGGAAACCAAGAAATTTGTGTGACACGTTCTACTGTGATATTCTCTTTATTGTGGTATTCACATTATTGCAATGGTCTGGAACTAAACCTGAAATATCTCCAAGGTATGTCTGTAGTTAAAATTTTCATTGTAGTTATCTTAATATGTCTGGCAAATCAGAATGCCTGGCTCTGTGCCTATCAGGTATTTGTGTATTATGCAAATCATGCCATATTTTAAAATTACTCTGATCACATTTTATTGAATGCACACATTGTATTTATTGTATACTTGGATGGGAGGGGAGGGAGAAGAATTTTATCATTAAAAGCAGATTTCAGAGCAACATATAAAGATTTTCCAAGAGGTACACAAACACTTAAGATAATTTTAAGGGAATGAATTTATCTTCTTCTTCTTTATGTTACTCATATTAATCTGCTTAAGAAGTGTGGTAATGATATCTTACATAGTCCCTGTCCTTTGCTTTCCCTAAAGCACTTTTTTCTACTTTATTAAAAAAAAAAAGCATATCCTCACCTATCCAGAACTTTATAATGGTACATGCCCTTAAAAACTTCCAGACCTCCCACAGTTAGTATTAAGACAGGAAAAGATTTTAAGACTGCATTATACATCCTTTTGCATATCAGGTGGTTTCTAATTTACTGATTTCTATAAAACAGAAGTTTTCAATAAAGTTGCTCATTGATTATCACTAAACATAATTTTGATAAAAGATGATTAATTTTTGGAATATAAATAGAAACATGTTTAAAAAATTGAGTGACATTATTATAATAAAAAACTTTGCAAACTCATAGGCTATTTTGGGGAACAAAGCTTTTCAGTACCTAAAAGAAAAAAATGAAGGGGAGTGGGTAGAACTGAGGGACTGAATCCTCTCTCATCCTTTCTTTAAGCAACATTCATCAATGATTACATAAATTAACTGGGAGAAAGGCCCATCTATTTTATTAAGTTTATTTAGTATATTTTACTTTTTATGTGTAATAATTACTGAGTACCCTTGTTTAGCCCTACCTTTTCTTTTTTTAAAAATATATATTTTATTGATTTTTTACAGAGAGGAAGGGAGAGAGATAGAGAGCTAGAAACATCGATCAGCTGCCTCCTGCACATCTCCCACTGGGGATGTGCCCGCAACCCAGGTACATGCCCCTGACCGGAATCGAACCTGGGACCCTTCAGTCCACAGGCCGACGCTCCATCCACTGAGCCAAACCGGTCTCGGCAGCCCTACCTTTTCAAATATGTTTGCACAGGAAACATAGCATGGCATAGTTTAGAAGATAGAAATAGTATCTCACTGTGGAGCAAAGGGTAGTAACCATGCTTAATGTACATTTTAAAATACTGAGGCTCCCTAACCTTATGGTTCCTCTTCTGTTATATAACCCAGGGCAAATGCAGCTGCCACCTGGCCTTCTTCGCATCACACTGTGGGAACTGAAGCTCAAATAACTCATGCAAATGTTGGCACTATCTATTGCTATTATTGGGACTCTGTGTTCTCTCCTAGCATGCATTAAACTATGGCGTAACAACTTGTTAGCTTGCATGTAGTGTAAACCTTAGACTCTTTACTATTTTGACAATAGTCATAGAAAATTTGAAAATAAATCTGATATCAGAAGGGACACACACACACACACAAATGTGTGAGGGAATGTAATTTGTTGCAAAGAAATATACTCACGAATAAAAATATAATGTACCTTATAAGATTCTATAATGTACCTTATAAAATTCTATGAGGAGGTGTAATGGAAATACAAGTTCAAAGAGAAGAAGTAAAGATGAAAATTCTGTTAAAGAAGACCACGTTCAAGTAGTTTTTAAATGGATAATGGTAGAGGGGAAATTGTTATGGTGTTTAAATTCTACTAGGTTTATTTTAAAAATCAATGTAACAGTTTTATTTTTAAATGTTGATATTGGCGGGCAATGTGGCTTAGTGTTTTGAGTGCTGACCCATGAATTAGGAGATCCCGGTTCAACTCCTGGTTAGAGCACATGCCTGGGCCGATCCTCAGTCCAGGGTGTGCAGGAGGCAGCTGATTGATGATTCTTTTTCATCATCTCTCTCTCTCTCTCTCTCTCTCTCTCTCTCTCTCTCTCTCCCTTTCCCCCCACTTTCTCTCTCTGAAATCAATAAAAATATCTCTCTAAAAAAATAAAATGTCAATATTTATAATACGGTGATGACAGATATCCTTTACAATTGGTAAACTTATGAGAAAAAATTTTACTGGATAGGGAATACAAAAAATAGTTTGAAGATCACACCCCTTTAGAAACTAAAGGCATTCAATAGTATTTGAGGAGGTTTTTAAAAAGGGATTATACATCATTACCTGCAATGAGGTAGGAGCCATACCAGTTAATATTTTGATGAACCTTCTTGCTCTAAGACATTTGAAGTAAATTTTCTTACTTTAAAACTAGCTATACGTTCATTTTTGCATTAAACCACAAAAAAAACATTTAAAATGGAGGATATTAAAGAGTACAAAATAGGAGCTAAATTATTTTGAATAGCCTTAATGTCAAGTTTTAATCATGAACTATGTTTCAAAAGTACTTTGTCACTGGTGTTAAGTGATATTCAAAATCATTTTAATTCAAAGGATCTCAATAATGTTTTAAGTTTGGTGGTTGTTTGTCTTTTTACCTTTCTTGTGGCACAGCAAACCAATATTCATGTTTCTTATCTCTCTGTGCATACTGTTGCATTGTTGCACTTGCTTGGGATACAAATGTTTTCCTCATTGGTTTTCCAACTCTGAGACGTAAGAACTTATGTAACTGATGCCTTCTCTTTTCTTTTAAAAATGAAGAACCTAAAGCTGAGACACAAACAGTTTTATTCAATTCTTACACACCATGCTTAAATAATTTAGATTAAATAATGTGTCTCTCCAAACTTCTGATAAATAATTAGAAAATAATACTTGAATTCATCGACACTTATTTAAGGTAATTCTCTTAATTTGTATTATTTTCCATCAAAAGTACAGGTAGAACAATACTAATGAACCAACAGCCACATTATAAGCTGAAATTATGTCTAAGGGTATCAGGAAAAAAAATGTGACAGCTTCAGGAACTTTTATTAAATTTTTGTTTATAACAACTATACTAAAGTAATTGAATATACAAATACAGTATTTTGTACATTCCCTATCAGCCTTCTAGAAAAACAACTAGGTAAGTTTGTATGGTTGTTAAATATAAAAATTTAATTTAAAAGTTTCTAAAGCTTTTACATACCTATTAAGGTGTGATAAAAACAACCAACAATATGCTAGATTCAGCCATCGGTTTGGACAGTTTATTAAGCCTGAATTGTCATTAACTCTCCCTACTAGAGATTCTGACATAAGGTACATTGGGGGCTGACAATGAGGTTGAACTTAGGAATCTGGACATTATTAGCTTAGAAAAGCATCATAGTATGGAGGAAATACTTGCTTATACTCAGGAAATCTGGGCACTAGTCATGGCTTTTTTCTGTGTAACATTGTGGGCACAAAATCTGAGGCCAAGCATTCATAAATATCATTAAAAATGAACTTTTACCATTTTTGCACAGTTACAATCTAGTTTTATATCTATTAAAGTTTTATTATATTGTTAGAGGCCCAGTGCACAGATTCATGCACTGGTGGGGTCCTCTGGCCTGGCCTGCACCCTCTAGCAATCCGGGACCCCTCGGGGGATGTTGGAGAGTAGTTTCGGTCTAAACCCTGCTGGCCAGGCCGAGGGACCCCACCAGTGCACGAATCCGTGCACCGGGCCTCTAGTATGCATATAAGATCTTTGGTTAATCTCTTCCCGCCCTTCCCTTCCCCCTCTGAGATTCATCAGTCTTGTTCCATGTTTCCATGTCTGTGCATTGAGGTCTGCCCCCTGGTGGTCATTACGCATCATAGCTACCAGCCAGTCGGCCTGTCGCTTAGGCTTTTATATAATAGAAGTCATTAAAAGGTTAGAAACTTTGAGTATTTCCCTATTATAGAAACTTAAGTTACTTAAAATTAATTACTTAATTTGTTACCACCATCCCCCTCCCCAAAAGGGAAGAAACCAAATGGTAACAATCAGGATACCTATCTGAATATACCTACCAACTTTTCTCCTTTCAGTATTTTGTCATAATAGGGGCTCTCCCTATAAAACCCTGCACACCAACAAACCCACTATAATGAAAGTAGTCTGTCACATATCGGCTTAAACAGAATCCATTATTTTACCCTTTTCAAAGATCCTAATAGAAGGCAACAATCAGGCACAAATATATCAATAAAGATATTCATACCAGCATTTTTAATAGCCTGATCAAAGATAAAAAAAATCTTAACAATATGAATTGCTAATAACAATGGAATGTCTTAACAATATGGAAATGGTTAAATTAGAAGGTCATTAAAAACCATGTTTTCAAAGAACTAAAATGACATGGGAAAACATTCATGACATAAAATGGTGAGTGAAAAAAGGAAAATACAACACTACATACAGTATAATCCTAATTTTATATAAAAAATACATATGTATAGATACATACAATATCAAAGTTGTATATATATGTATGAATATATACATACACACCAAAGATCAAAACTAAATATACCAAATGTTAATAATGATTAAGGTGATTAATTCTAGGTAATTTTTATAAGTTTGGTAAAAACTCCCTATATATTTTTGTTAAATCACATTTAACGAACATTCACTAGTTCTGAATAAAGGAAAAATATTACAAAAGAAGAAACAGTCACTCTTTTATAGAATTTACTTGAGTAAATGGGTTTCTTAACATCTACTTAATATAATCCTTAGGTCTTCAGGGTATATAAGAAAACAGAAGGAAAATTCAGTATTTTAAAAACTAAACTGAACTGTTGTGCATTGCTTGTGGAAATGTAAAATGGTACAGCTACTGTGGAAAACAGTTTGGCAGTTCCTCAAAAATTAAACATAGAATTACCATAGAATCCAACAAGTCCACTTTTGGGTATATACCCCCCAAAAATTTAAAGGAGGAACTCAAACAGATATTTGTATTCCAATATTTACCAGCAGCACTGTTCACAAAAGCCAAAAGACTAAAACAACCCAAATGTTCATTAATGAATGAACAGATAAAGAAAACATGTTATGTATTAATGGAATATTATACAATTTTAAAAGGAAGGAAATTCTGACACATACTATAACATAGATGAAACTCGAAGGCATTATGTAAGGGAAATTAACCACACACAAAAGGACAAATATATGATTCCACTTGTATCAGGTACCTAGAGTAGAGAGAAAAAGTAGAATGGTGGTTTTCAGGGGTTGGGAAGAGTGGAATATAGGAGTTTTTGTTTAATGGGTACAGTTTCAGTTTGGGAAAATGAAAAAACTTTGGAAATGGATGGTGGTGATAGTTCTATAATAATGTGAATGTACTTACTGCCATTGAATTTTACACTTAGAAATGGTTAAAATGATAAATTTCAGTTTATGCATATTAAACAAAAAAAATTTGAATTAAAATGACAGAAAAGCTTATATATAAATTTGATTGGCCTGGAATCAATATTCCAATAGACTATAAGAAATGTTACCTAAGATACCTGAGCTGCACTCCATTAACCTATTAAGCAGAAGCACTGTATATCAGAAATGACTATTTCTGTAATTTTCATAAGTAAACAGTTCCCTAAAACAAAACTGAAAATGGTGTTTTAATTTACCTTTAGTGCTGCTTTGTAAAAGAAAACATTTACTTAGACAATGATAGAACTTCTGGATACTTGAGGAATTTAAAAAATTAGATTTTTGTCTAATCGTAGTTTTTTAAAAAGATGGGATTACAACTTTGTCAATTACAAATTGCAATTAGGATATTATATATGCAATGAAAAGAAATTATTTTAATGAGATAACACACCAAGAACTAAAAGAAAAAAAGTTGAGATATCAAAGGTATTACAGAGCTTGTGTACATTTTCAAGAAATACATTGTTTAAAAATAGAACATGGTGAGTTGGGAATGTTTAAACATGGTAGAAAAGATGCTCATTTTATGTATAAGCCACTGTGGGGTAAGAAAAGTCAAAGAGATTAGAAACCAAAGAACATTATATTTGTCCCCAGAGAAACATCAGCCAAGGGCCCAATAGATTATTCTTTACAGTAGCCTAAGAAATAGCAGCTTTTGCGTCACCAAGGAAAGAGGGAAACAATATGCAAATAATATGAGCTTTATATATTCTTTTAACACTTACCTTCTGTATCAACAGTTGCTATTTTATGCTTAATTTCCTTTTGTGACACCTGTTGAATATTGTCCCTTTGCTGTTTAGTTTCTTGCATAGTATGCGTTTTCCAGAGTTTCCGGAGCTCTTCTACCTCTGTCTCTGAGTCCTGTTTTTGTGCCTTCCCTTGTTTTCCTTTGACAGTTTGCTTTAGTTTGAATTCTGTTGCTTCCCCACAAGGCATACTTTCTTTTTCATCCTCTTCTTGGTGCAGTGAATTCTCATTAAGAAAATCCTGGTCTGCATTACCTTTAATATTTATGCTTCCTTCTTTAGGGTCTAATATTTCTTGAACATTATCTGTTGCCTGATCTCCTTCCTTAGTGGCCATTTTGAGATTTAAATCAGTTTTATGGGAAAGATCCCCAACTTCATTTGGAGAATGTCCAGAATCAGATTTTAACTGATCAAGAGTAGTAGTAGATTCTGATATGATTGTAGAACATTCTATCCCACTCTGATTGACAGTCTGCACAGACTCTGATGATGCACTGGATGATTTACCTTGTCGCAGCTCATCTGAAGAGACAAGCTCTTCCCGTGCCAGAGAGAGTTCTGATTCTGTGAACACGTCTTCAAAAAGGGACTCCTCGGTGCACCTGGGAGCAGTGCTGGCACTATCATTGACCGCATCACGGATTCTTGAGTCTATTTCATCAGCATCACTTCTTGACATTTTCTTTAAGTGGCAGAAGTCCCTTCCTGATAACTGATCTATCTCTCTGTCAGTAAACAAAATTATAAGTTATTAGACTTTTTAAATTGTAGTCTTTCATTGTCCACAAACTTACCACTAAATTAATATTCCAAAAAAAGGCTTTTACAAAAGGACGTAGTATACATCTCTTAATAGCATATCAAAAATTTTGATTTATTCATATAGACCAGCGGTTCTCAACCTGTGGGTCGCGACCCCTTTGGAGGTCGAATGACCCTTTCACAGGGGTCGCCTAAGACCATCAGAAAACATATATATAATTACATATTGTTTTTGTGATTAATCACTATGCTTAATTATGTTCAATTTGTAAAAATGAAATTGGGGGTCAACACAACATGAGGCGCTGTATTAAAGGGTCGTGCATTAGGAAGGTTGAGAACCACTGATATAGACCAAAGTGATAGTAAAGCACTTAAGATATGCTTAAGATATGGAAAACATCAATGCAACATTTCCTGAATTAATCTACCTGAAGAGAAGATGATAATACAAGTTTTGGGTGAAGCTATAATCCTAAATTAAAATTTATTCATTGATAGAATATGAAAAATAAGCTTAGGTAAAATTTTGATTAAAATGTAAATGTCTTAACAAAGTAATACATTGATTGATATTACACACATGTGCACACATGCGTGCTTATTTTACATTTAAGTAGAGATTAAACTAAAATATAGAGCTCAAAAGCAAAGCCCAAAGCCAACCTGAGTAGACCTGAAGCAAAAGTACTCACTGGAATTCCCAGGCTACCAGCAACACCTCAATAACAATTCTATGGGAACTTGTTTAACTAAAGGAGTTAGATATTAGATAGCTAAATGGTTTATAATTACATCTAGATTTTCATGTTTAATGGCATTTATACGTAAGCAGTAATGTTCAAAAGTTAGATAGTCTACATTCTGGAAAGAGGTAGTGCAAACATTTAAAGCATGAAATATAAGTCAGCAATTAAAAATGACAGTTAAAAATAGTTTGTGAAAAATGGAAACCGCATGAGTTCTTAGTGGAAAAACTATTAACATTTATGAAAGTTTGAAAATAAAAGAGACTGAAAAATAATTCAACACAAAAATAATTGGCTATCTCTGGATGATGAAGCTGAGTTAACTCTTTTCCTCTTATTCTACTTTTTGGTATTTTTCAAATTTTCTAAAATGAGTATGCATGACTTTTGTAACAAGAATAGAATAATTTTATTTTATTAAAAGTATTAATTAGTTGAAGTTCAGTTCATAGCTCTGCCTCTTGTATTTAATTCACCTTAAAAAACACAAGCATTTAACTTGTGCTATAAAATACCTAACAGTGTCATCTACTGGTGATTCATTCAAACTGCTCACAGGGAGGGGCATAAGTAGGTTTGTAGTTTTGAGTACTCGGAACAAGTTAATTTTTGTATAATTATTGTATTATTTCCCATTTGAACAACTATAAACCTACTTTTGCCCCACACTGTATATAGGGTCTTGGAAGCTGGCAAAGTTTTGGGAAACTGTACCTGTACGTTTAATAAAAGGTAATAAACAAACCAAACAGGATATATATTTATATAAGTGCTGTAATCTTCAGAGTTAAAATGCCAAATTCTAAATATTTATTAATGCCAATGTGCTTTTACTGCTCAATATAGTTGCAGAACAATACCTTTAAAATCAACTTCCCAAGCAATTTAAGACAAAAGAAAATCAATAAAATCTTATCTCATTTTTGCTATGACACTACTATGAAAAAACCACTTCATTTATATGATTTGTTACAAATAGTTTTTAATCAATTAATAAGGGAGAATTAAATGATATTTCTTTTTAAAGAAATAAAAAAATGTTTAGATCAAATGCATGGTTTTTCCACGTGACATTATGAATGATAAAACAGTGATATGCAAGAGGAGCCCTAAGGTATCCTTATAGGATAGTTATGAATCATTCAGCATAAGAGAATCCCAAAATATCATAATACAAACGGAAAAGCAGGACAGCAGGAAGTTAATCTTAGCAGTGACTGACAATATATACACACATATATAATCTTGTTTCTTTTTAAATCTAATCCTTCACTCCTTCACTTTCGCCTTATCCCTCCACCTACTCCAATGGTTATTTGCTGAACCTGACTTTGAATGATCTATAAGAATAACTGACACTAGAGAATATCCTAGGAATTATCTGCATCTATAAAGAGAAGTTTATCATGACAAAATATCTATTGAGTGGAAGGTGTAATCAATTTTTTTAATAAGAAACTTTATTCTCCACAGGTATCAACAAACTCATGCAGGTTGCCTCAGAAACAGAAATAACGTGTTCTTCTCCTCTGTAAGTAGTTCTTTCCCACAGGTTAATATTAAAACACCATTCTTCATTCCTGTGGGCTAATACTGGGATATATATTTCAGTATCAAAGTGAGGCCAGATTTTAAACTGTTGACAATCAGTATGGAGAAATGGGGGAGTTCTTTTCTATTACATATCAATTTTTTTCCCTTTCTACTTCTTTCTTTTATATACCTACCTTTTACCTTCTTTTTATTTCTTATTCCTCCCTTTTCTCTAGTCATTCCTTTGATCAAGCACATATGTACAAAGATTATGCTGACCTGTAGTCTCACACCTATGTTACCCGAATCACAATCAGTTAACCACACATTCCATGGTTAACTCTTTTAATTGAGCAATTATGCATCTTCTCCCCTATATTTTACACTTTTCTGAGAACGGATATAAACATATAAATAAATAACTATAAAAACAAGCTGCTCTGGTTGTAGCAATGTCAGATCTTTGCTCATGTGGCCTCCCCAAATCCCACCCCCGATTTTACTGACAGAGAGAAAAATTGGAAAGCTACCCTTCATTACTTATTACGTTAAACTACTCATATAGATAATTCAAAATTCTGAATGGTATGTCTGAATAAAAATAATAGCTGGTAGCCCTAACCGGTTTGGATCAGTGGATATAGTGTCAGCCTGCGGACTGAAGGGTTCCAGGTTCGATTCCAGTAAAGGGCATGTACCTTGGTTGCGAGCACATCCTCAGTAAGGGGTGTGCAGGAGGCAGCTGTTTCTCTCTCACCAATGTTTCTAACTCTCTATCCCTAGCCCTTCCTGTTAAAAAATCAATAAAATATAGTTTTAAAAAGCTGGTATACACCGTATTAAATGAGTACTATAGGTTATTTTTAAGTATCCAGTTCTCCGACTAAATATAAAAATATAAACCTAAAACACTCTTAACTATTCTAAGTGCACTGAGAAGAAACCTTCCAACATTACATATGTTTTTTGTTTAATTATTAAGAAAATGAAAAGCAGCTAAAATAAAACTAATAAAAATACTTAAGAGTATTAGACAAGGGTCAATCAATTATCTAAATGCAATAAAATTGCAAAGGAGTATAAAAAAACACTCTTACATGGGTAAGGATTCCTTTATTTTGCTATCCAAAATTTCTTTGTACATTGCAGCTGACATCACCTCTTCCATTGGACACATGATCCCATATTCCTCACAGCCATTCTCTTGAACCAAGGGGTCAGATTTATGTGGATCAAACATTATATTATTTGGTGTAACTAGCAGCACACCACTGACTGTGCCCTAAGATAAAAAGAAAATAATGTTTAATCTTCAAAGTTTAAATTTTCAAAAAGTATGCTAGCTATTTTTACTAATTTTCTCCTGATATTAGGCCATCTATTATACGGAAAAGCAGTACATTCAAGCACTAAGGCATTCTCATGGAAATGTTAATAAAACACAAATTTTCCCAGTAAGTGCTCCTCTTTAGCAGAGGCAAACTACAAAGAATATTATATTCATCCTTAAACAAGCAAGTCAGGTATAACATTTGCCGCCTCAGTAAAATACTGAGCTCTATCAGCAAGATAACTGCAGTAATGGAAGAAGGGATTGTAAATTCCTGTAAGGCATGAGCCATGCTTTACATTAATTTGTGTACTGCTTCTTGTGTTGTTCCCTCACTAGAGGTACCAAACATAGTTTTATGTACACAATGCAGGTTTCATAAATACTGTTGACAATTCAATCCATTATAAAGAAAAAACAGCATAATCTCTTTTAAAATATATATTTTTAAAAATCGATTTCACTTGACTCTGCTGCTAGGCATGTGACCTTGGGCAAGCAAAGCCTCTGGGCCTCAGTTTTTTAATCTCTAAAATTAGGTAATTTAGATGACCTCCAGGGTAACCAGTAATCATTTTAAATTTAACCATGAAAGCTATGAATTTTAAAATATATTCATGTAAATAGTGATGCTAATATGAAGAGTCCAACCCTCTTATTTACAAGGAGCAAACTAAAGTCCATAAGAAGCTGATCCCACTAATATTAGCTAATGTACTGTATGTTCTATATGTATCATGCTTTATATACATTATTGTTCATTTGATCATCACACTGAGCTCTGAGATGAGTATAGATGAGGAAACTTTCTTGTGAGAGAGTCCTAAATAAAACATGACTACAGCTACCTAATAAACGGTAGAACCAAGTTTCAAAATCTGGGCAGTCTGTGCTTATACTATAATCCTTCCACATTTATGTAGGAAACTCTAATTCAAGTGCTAAATACTTTGATCCCATTTTTAAAATTCCCATTCCACTATATTCTGTAAGTATAAAAATGAAGAGCTAGACAGAATTATAAAAATAAAAGATAGTTACTTCAGAGTTGTTTTGTGTTTTTTCTAAAGCTATTAAGGAAAAGAAAAATCCTGAGGAGGATCAAGATGGCAGAATAGGGTAAATGCGGTATTTGCCTCTTCCCACAACCACATCAAAATTACAACCAAATCAAAGAAGAACCATCATTCAGAATTGCCTGAAATCCAGCTGAATGGAAGCCCTACAACTAGAGAATTAAAAAAGAAGCCACATTGAGACTGGTAGGAGGGGCAGAGGCAAGGAACCAGTTAGCCTGATACCCACAGTGGTCTGTTTTTAATTGGGAGGGATATTTTGGCTGCAGAGGTCACTGCAAGGAGCAAGGGGGTCCCAGTCCCACACTAGAGTCCCCAGCCCAGGGTTCCAGTGCCAGGAAGAGTAGTCCCCATAACTTAGGGCTGTAAAAACCAGCGGGGATCGTGGCTGAGTGACACAGACACTGCAGGAGTCCCAGGCAGTTGCTATTAAAAGGCCCGAGCACAGACTCACTTCCTCCGAGCTCCAGCACTAGGGCAGCAGCTTGAAAGTATCCAGGGACATATGGGGAAGAACTAAATTATCTGATATCAGGGCAAGAACTGGGAGGCAGCTTTCTCCCAGACAAAAGTGTTGGCTGAGGTGATTGTTCCTTGGCTGAGACCTCCCCCACCACAGAGCCTACAGGCAGGAGCCACATCTGTGTCTCCATTGACCTGGCCCACAGTGTTCACCATACCCTGGTAATTCCATGAGATCCTGCCCCACCCATTTCGTAGCCCCTCCCAAGCTGTTTGCAGTGGCTTTTCCATATGAATGGCCTGTCCTTGCTCAGGCTTCAGACTTTCCAAAATTTCTCAAACAAGCAGCAGCTGGCCTCAGTGTGCCACATACTTCTAAATAAGTGGCCCCAGGCCTGGCACTAGCAAGAGCCTGCCAAGGTTCCCAACTTGACCTCTCTTGGACACCTGCAAGCCCCACATAAGTAGCAGCCATCTGAAGATCTCTCTGTAGCTTTTGCTGGGTGGCCCCAGGTAGGGCAGAGGAAGTAGCTGACTTTGCACCTCCCAGGAGCCAGTGCACCGGTGGTCAGTTTCAGACCATGCCAGATTACACTTCTACCACATCCATGAGTAACACTCTTAAGGGGTGGGCTCAGTGAGCGTCAAAGCCCAACTGATGCAAGTCTTGCTCCATAGGAGCATCTCCTGCACAGCAGCTCTTCTGCTGTGGTCATAACTGGTCCTCACAGCCAACTGGCCTAGGGGTCAATCCCTCCCAGTATTGCCAACAGCAATCAAGGCTCAACTAAAACAGGACAGTGCACACAGCCCACACGGGCACACTTCGAGTGTCCAGCTCAGATGACTAGGGAGGCTGAGCCACTGGGCCCCACAGGACCTACTACACAAGGCCACTTTACCAATTCCAGGAGACATAGCATCTCTACCTAATGCAGAGAAACAAACACAGGGAAGCAGCCAAAATGAGGAGACAAAGAAACATGTCACAAATGAAAGGACAGGAGAAACCTCCAGAAAAAGAAGTTAATAAAATATAGAAACAAACAAAACAACCACATACAGAGTTCAAAACCAGGGGTGAGGAACCTTCTTCTACCAAGGTCATTGAGATATTTATAACATCATTTGTAGGCCATACAAAATTATCAACTTAACAATTATCCTGCTATTTTTGGTCAAACATTTAATTAACTCACCCATAATGCCAGACCAAATAATTTCACATGTCTTCCCCACCTCTGTTCAAAACAATAGCTGTAAGGATGATCCAGGAACTTAGTGAAAACATCAATGACATAAAAAACAGCCAATCAGAATGAAGGATTCACTAACTGAAATGAAGAGTAATTTACAGGGGATTAACAGTAGAGTAGATTATGCCAAGAATCAAATCAGTGATTTGAAATATGAGGAAGCAAAGAATACCTAATCAGAACAGAAAAAATAAAAATCCAAAAATATGAAGATAATGTAAGGAGCCTCTGGGACAACTTCAAGTGTACCAATATTTGCATCATGGGTGTGCCAGAAGAAGAAGAAAGGGAGCAAGAAATTGAAAACCTATTTGAAAAAAAAAATGACAGAAAATTTCCCCTACCTGGTGAAAGAAATAGACTTACAAGTCCAGGAAGCACAGAGAGTCTCAAACAAGATGAATCCAAAGAGGCCTACATCAAAACACATCATAAATTAAAATGAAAAAGGTTAAAATCAAAGACAGAACCTTAAAAGCAGCAAGAGAAAAGCAGTTAGTTACCTACAAGGGAGTACTCATACAACCACCAGCTGATTTCTCAACAGAAACTTTTTAGACCAGAAGGGAGAGGCAAGAAATATTCAGAGATGAAAAGCAATGACCAAGATTACTCTACCCAACAAAGCTATCATTTAGAATTGAAGGACAGATAAAGAGCTTCCCAAAGAAAAGCTAAAGGAGTTCATCACCGCCAAACCAGTATTACATGAAATGTTGAAGGGTTTTCCCTAAGCAGAAGAAAAAGAAAAAATAAATAAAATAAAAAGTATGAACAATAAATGGAAATAAATACAAACCTACCAACAATTGACTCTAAAAGTCAAAATAAATGAACAAACAATCTAATGAACAAAATAAACTGATGAATAAAATAGAACTAGAGGCATGAAAACATGGAACAGACTGATGAATCTCATAGCACAGGGGCATAGGGGGTCAGGAAGAGATTAACCAAAGAACTTATTTGCATATATGCATTGCCCATTATCCCTGGACAAAGACAATAGGGTGGTGAAGGGCTGGGGTGGAGTGGCATCTGGGTGAAGGGGAGCCTTCTGAGAGGGGGGAAGGAAGGACATCTATAATACTCTCAACAATAAAGATTAAAACAACAACACTTTAATCCTGCTTAATTTGGTATCACACTCTCCTTCCAATCCCATACTCAGCTCTGTGAATTTACCTGGCTTAATTTGAAGAACATAAAACTACCATTTTGGTGGGGGAAAGGGAATCAGTCCAAAAGTATGAATAGCATTTCTTTTAGTTTAGACAGAACCATGGGCCACCTAAATAAGTAATTTCATATAAACCACAGCCTACTCATCTTTTGATTAATATTTTAAATAGATTCACACACATCAATTTGTATTCCTGGATTATACCAACTCAAGCCAATGAGAGATGGTAAAGTATACTATAGGAACATTTACATTGCCAGGGATAATCTAAGAAATAGATAATTAAGAGTAGAGAATATATAATGTAAAAATACCTTAATACATATTCCATATATTCAAGAATATAGAAGAAAGATTGTGCAAGTGAAGTAGGAACCATGAAGATATGAGAACCAGTTTGAACTTAATAGAGATAAAAAATACACTAGATAGAATAGCAGATTAAACAAGGGAGAAAAACATTAGTGAACATAAAGATATAGCAATTGAAATTGTCCAAAACAAAGGAGAACAGAGTACTAGTGAGCTACGAGACACAACATCAAGCAGGCCAAACATGTATAATTGAAGTTCCCAAAGAAGAGAACGTGAGAGAAAAAAATATTTGAAGAAATATGGCCAAAAAGTTTACAAATTTGATGAAAACTATAAACCCACAGATCCAAGAAGCTAAATGATCCTCAAGCAAGAAAGAAAAAGAAAAATACACCAAGGCACATTGTAAAAAATTGCTCAAAAAGTGGTAAACAGGCCATGTTGAATGCAACCAAAAGAAAAAACTGTATTTTGTACAGAACACCAAATATAAAAATAACAGAAGACTTCTTTCTCTCCGAAACAATGCAGGCCAGAAAACAGTGGAGTTCTGAAAGAAACGTCTTCAAAATTCTGAGAAAAAATAAAAACCTTAGATCTAGCAATAGCATCGCTTACTTACCCAAATGAGGTAAAAGCTTATGTCTACACAAAGACATGCATGTGAATGTTTCTAGCATCTGTTTCACAAGTACCCAAATTTGGAAACAAACAAGATGTCCTTCAGTCAGTGAATGCAGAATATCCACACAGTGAATTATTATTCAGCATTTTTTTTTTTAAAAAGCTATCTAATCACAAAAGAAAGGCAGGACTCTTAAAAGCATATTGCTAAGTGAAAGAAGACAACTTGAAATCATACAATTATACTGTATGATTCTAACTGAATGACACTCTGAAAAGGGCAAAACTATGAAGACAGTAAAATGATCAGCAGTTTCCAGGGAAGAATGAATAAGCAGAGCAAAGAGAATCTTTAGGGCAATGAAACTATTCTCTACTAGAGGCCTAGTGCATGACATTCGTGCACTGGGGGGGAGGGGGAGGAGGGAGAGACCCTCAGCCCAGCCTGCACCCTCTCGCAGTCTGGGACCCCTTGGGGGATGTCACAGCAGTGGGAAGGCTCCCACCACTGCTACTGCACTCTCCAGCTATGAGCCTGGCTTCTGGCTGAGCGGTGCTCCCCCTGTGGGAGCGCACTGACCACCAGGAGCAACTCCTATGTTGAGCGTCTGCACCATGGTTGTCAGTGAGCATCATAGTGACCGGTCATTCCACCGTCGGTCAATTTGCAAATTAGCCTTTTATTATATAGCAGTGGTCGGCAAACTGTGGCCCCCTGAGTGTGGCTCTTCCACAAAATACCACGTGCAGTTTGCGCCCATACAGTGCAATTGAAACTTCGTGGCCACACTCAAGGGGCCAAAGAGCCGCATGTGGCTCACGAGCCGCAATTTGCCGACCACTGTTATATAGGATGATACTGTAATGGTGGATTGATGTCACTATGTATTTTGTTAAAGCCCAAAGAATGTACAATACAAAGAGTGAATTCTAATGTAAGCCCTCCCACACCTTCCCTCTGAGTAAGGGATGAAAACTCATTTTAAATATAAAGACACAGGTCAAAAGTAAAACAACAAAAGAGATAAACCATTAACATTAATCAAAAGGAATATGAAGTAACTATAAGTATTGATCAAAGTAGATTTCATTGCAAGAATATTACCAAGAATAATGAAACAAGTCAATTCATCAAGACAATATAAAAATCTTAAACATTTGTATACCTAACGACAAAGTTTCAAAATACACAACACAAAAACAGAAACGAAAGGAGAAATAGAAAATACATAATTACCATGAGGTATTTCAACATCCTCTTGTCAATAATTGATAGAATAGACAGAAAATCAATGGGGATGCAAAAGAACAACACTATCACTTAACTTGAATTAATTGACATTTATAGAATAGTCCTCCCAATAGGAGCAGATACACATTGTTTTCAAGTGCAAGACATACCACATTCTGGACCATAAATGTTTACAAATTAACACTCTAATATTCCATGGGCCAAAGAAGAAATAAAGAGAAAATATTATTAACTGAATGAAAATAAAAATACAACATATTGAGAATGTGGGTCCAGTTAAAACAGTATGTAGGAAGAAATTTATAGAACTGAACACCTGTATTTCAAATATTCATAATTTATTAATTTTGATTATTAGGCAGTCATAATTTTTTAAGTTGGTATCATAGTTACTTGCTAAGCAATACCTGGAGTTTATTTTCCAACTCTGTGTTACTTTACCATATTGCTTCTGCAGACACAATATTCTTTGCTGTGTAAAGCAGCAAGGTGTGGTACATAAAACAGAGATTCAAACTCAGTTTGAATTCTGGCCATGACAGAGAATCCTTAGACTCATTAAACTTTTCTGATATATATATATTTTCCTGTGAAGAAGGAATAGGACCACCTATTTTGAGTTGATAAAATAATTAAAATAAAACAACAAAACAATTTCCGGCATATAGTAGGTACTCAATGAATAGCAGTTATCTTCCTATTTGGGTATCATACTAACTCTGCAAGGATTGGCACTTCAAGAGTGCCCACAAATAGTCATTTTATATCAGCTTTTTGTAGTACGTTTATGTATGCCACTGCCTTTAATGATTTGCAACAGATTACCAGATTGTTATGAGCAGAATCCACACTAACTCAAACTAGTAGTTCCACTAATATTTTAAAAAATATTCAAGCATTTGCTGATGTTGGTGATTTAAGGTACTATTTGTTACCTTGCCTCTGGTAACATATTTGCAATTAATTTTTAGAAACTTCTCAGTAAATGCTTCTTCCTCCTCAGAAGTTGAAGATACAACTCGTGCAGGTCGAATACCAGTAAATGTAGACGAGGGAGTTGTTTCTTTCGGGTACACTGCATCAGGATTCTTTAAAAAAAAAAAAAAAGGCACTTCAGAGAACTAAATAAAAATAAGCACATTATTAAAGTCAGATGAATAGCTTCCCTCAATAAGTGTTCTTCCTTCTCATCACATTCTGGAAGTCAGTCCAAAATGTTCTTATGTAAAAAATATAGGTAAGAATGACACTGTTTTCACATTCATTAAAGATTTTTAACACGGCTTATACTTACATTTTCAATGGTTTTTGAATGGAGGATATATAAATATGAATCATTAGGAGAATTTTGAATTAACTGACAAAATACATTTCTTGTATGTCCTGATAAGACAATTTACTATATCCTTTAGGTGTTGGGAGCACAAGAAAAATAGAGTGCTTGTTTGTGATACCTAGGAATTTAGCAGAGCCCATACACTGAAAGAGCCTTTAAAATTTCAAGCTACGCTCAGCCAGCTTGGTTCAGTGGTTGAGCGTCCACCTACAAAACAGAAAGTCACGGTTCAATTCCCGGTCAGGGCACATGCCCAGGTTGCAGGCTCAATCCCCGGTGTGGAGTGTGCAGGAGGCAGCCCATCAATGATTCTCTGTCATCATTGATGTTTCTTTCTCTCCCTCTCCCTTCATCTCTGAAATCAAAACAAATATTTAAAAAAAAAATAAAATCTCAAGTCACAAAGAATTTATCAATACCATTCTACAACGTATTAATTAACCCTAAGTTCTTTGTTCTGGTGCCATGAACCATTCTCTCAGTGAAGCCTCTGAACCTTCTCAAAATGTTTTAATACTTAAAATAGAGGTTTACAAAGAAAAACAATTACATTGAAACACAATCAAACTTTTTTAAATTGAAGATATAGTAATATATATGCTTCTTTATTAATATAAGAACTAGTTGTGACCGATAATTATAATTTCCAATTAGATGGCAATAAACAACATTTTATGATATATACAACAATTCTAAAGTGATTTGAAAATATCTGTGAGTTCTTGTGGGGACAAAGTCACAGGTATGCCCACTGCTACACTATAGTTTGCTGTTTATGGTATTAATTTTTAAAAATGTTAAGATTTCACTAAAAATATTTATATCCAGGTTCACTGACCCCTTAGAACTAACTGACGGTTCCCCCCAAAGTTTAATTTTCTGTACAATGTAGGAAGATTAGACAGATGCCTTTTTATCTTTGTTTCTAAGACCTCCTCTGAGGCCTTTCATACCTTATGAATAAGTGTACAATGCCTTATTGAATACTCTTCATAGCAGTACCAAGGTTCTTCAGAGTTTTCAGCTAAAAACTGCCACTTTGTTACTAATATCTGATAGTTCTGATCTGGTCTTTTGAAATAATCAAGCCTGCCTCTTTTTCTATCTCACAGTCTTTAAGATATTGAAAAGAGCTCTCCATTTTAACATAACTCTTTCTACTCTAATAAATGGATCCTTAAACCTATATGAGGACAGAATTTTCATACTTCCTTTCTAAACTTCATTATACGCTTCCTAAAATGTAGGGTTGAATCTCTAGAACTTGGGCAGATATTTAACAGGTATTTTATGAAAGAAGAACAGACCAGTGCAGAATACTGAAAAACATCTGTATTTAATATACTATATTTTTAAAATATTGAATTACGGGTTTTAAATATTGAATTGTGTGTTTTTCAGGGTGGGAGCTCCAAACACCAGGCAAGTCCCCCCTGAGCAAGTAGCCTTTCTTGCCTGAGTGAGATAGAAGGTTTGACAAAAGACCATTGTGACACCAAGTACGATCAACATTAATAATCATTTTATAGAAAACTTGAAGATACACAAAATGATTCTTGCTCATTCAAGTTTTTGAAAGTTTTAAAAAAATATTAATAATGAAAATTTGGAGCTTAGATATAAGATTTACTGGCGACAAATACTTCCGGAAAAGACCAGAGATTCCCTGCCAATTGAATCAGCTCAAGACAGACCCTTTCATATTGAGACACTTAAATCAGAAGAGCTGACAAACTAAAACCTGCTGCTCCCAACCCAAACAGCAAATACAGAAAATTCCCAACTGAAAAGAACGCTGTGGGATGCGATACTATGATAATAAAGTGGCTAAGTTTACCAATTAAGCTAAAACCCAACCAACAGATTCTAACTAGCAGCACAAGTATAAAGGGAAGATGGTCAGGAAGAACCAGATAGGAGCAATCAGGGTGTAGCAATCGGGGTGTTGCAACACCTGACCACGCAGTAACCTTAATCACGGATCATGCAAACTCCAGGCATCATGTTCTGTTCTGCCCTCCAAGAGGTGGAACAGGTAAGGATTAGCCTATCTGATCAACTAAAATTATGTTTAACAGTTGAATGACCCTGTTCAATTACTCGTCTCTAGTAACAAAATTCTCAACCTTTGCATTTTATGATGCAAATTAATAACATTACACTCAGCCTGTTAATTTAAGTTAAATAATTAAATAAGGAATATTAATAATATTAATGGATATTTATGAATACTTATTATATTTAAGTGTATTATATGGACCATTTCATTTAATGTTCAAATCGCTCATATAAGGTATATTAATTTTTTTCAATTTTGTAAGGCTTTTTTATTGTCAAATAAAGCACATATGCAGAAAAGTACATAAAACATACGTGTACAGATAAATGGATTAGTATCAGCACCAGGTCAAACAACAGCACATTGTAGGCAGCCTAGAAGCCCCGTTTGTCCTTTCTTGACCACAATCAAGTACCTGGAAACCCTATGGGTTTGGGCTTTTTAAAAAATGTTTCTTTATTGTTATTCCCTTAATTTTTAGGGAAACTTATGATTAGCTAATTTCTGTAACTTGCCCATTGAGTAAAATGAAGCTGAGATACAAACCCATGGTGCCAACATGTGAACTAGTGAGGTTGAGTTCAATACCACATACCTTCTCCTTTCAAATATCTTCTAAATAAAAGACAAATGTGTGAAGGAGAAAAAGTCAATGCAGAGCCATTGAAAGGCTCCTGACAAGTGGGAACAAAGCTATCAACAAATTTTGATATCCCCAAATCCAGTTGACATTATCTACTAGTTAACAGTATTATTCACCAAAACTATAATCAAGTACATTGTCAAATGCTTTCCTTAAATGAATATATACTTCATTAAACAACATGATCTCTGAGATTCCCTCAAAGTCTCAAATTCTACAACTCAGTATCTATAGCAATCCCAATTTGTCAATGTAATCCTATCAAAAAGAATACATGAGATTAGCTTGGCAAATGTTCAACGTATAGCACTAGAGAGTACATTTCTTTTAAATAAAGATCAAAGCTGTGCAGAGGAATCTTAATCAGACCTCATTAAAACTTATATACATGGCCGAAACCGGTTTGGCTCAGTGGACAGAGCGTCGGTCTGCGGACTCAAGGGTCCCAGGTTCGATTCCAGTCAAGGGCATGTACCTGGGTTGCAGGCACATCCCCAGTGGGAGATGTGCAGGAGGCAGCTGATCGATGTTTCTCTCTCGTCGATGTTTCTAACTCTCTATCTCTCTCCCTTCCTCTCTGTAAAAAATCAATAAAATATATTTAAAAAACAAAAAAAACTTATATACATGTACATTATCCAAAGTATCAGTGTTTCTAGGTTGCTGTTTTTAACTGTTGTTTATATATTTTTTAAATTAACTTTACTGGGGTGACATTGGTTTATAAGATCATATAGGTTTTATGTGTACATTTCTATGATACAAGATCTGTATATTACATTGTGTGCCCACCACCCAAAGTTAAATCATCTTCTATCACCACACATTTGGACCCCTTTACCCTTTACTACTCCATCCCCTTCCCTCTGGAAACCACAGGCACTTTTAGAGAATATAACTTTCACCGCATAGTCACTCACACCCAACTGTTGTTTATAGATTCTTTTTTTATTTTTTATTTTTTTAATATATTTTATTGATTTTTTACAGAGAGGAAGGGAGAGAGACAGAGAGTCAGAAACATCGATGAGAGAGAAACATCGATCAGCTGCCTCCTGCACATCTCCCACCGGGGATATGCCCGCAACCAAGGTACATGCCCTTGCCCGGAATCGAACCCGGGACCCTTCAGTCCGCAGGCCGACGCTCCATCCACTGAGCCAAACCGGTTTCGGCGATAGATTCTGATTCTTAATGCAGTGATTCTGAAACTCACTTGAATGCTTTCTGAAGCTCCTTTGGCAAATTAAAATGAATACTTTTTGTTTTATTACCAGTACGCCATTTGGCATCCTAAACTTATAGTGCAAAGTGGAGCAGAGAAGAAACCGGTGTTTCCTAAAGTCAGCAGATCAACAGAGAAGATTCTTTCATAAGTCTAGCCCAGGGGTCCTCAAACTTTTTTAAACAAGGGGCCAGTTCACTGTCTCTCAGACCGTTGGAGGGCCGGACTATAGTTTAAAAAAAAACTATGAACAAATTCCTATGCACACTGCACATATCTTATTTTGAAGTAAAAAAACAAAACAGGAACAAATACAATATTTGTATTTGCATGTGGTCTGCGGGCCGTAGTTTGAGGACCCCTGGTCTAGCCACTTAATGGAGGGAGAGGAGAACCATTTATGACCTATATAATAAAAGCATAATATGCAAATCGACCTAACGGCAGAACAACCAGTCGCTATGACATACACTGACCACCAGGGGGCAGACACTAAATGCAGGAGCTGCCCCCTGGTGGTCAGTGCGCTGCCACAGGGGAAGCCGGCTTAGCCAGCAGGCAGACATCCCCCGAGGGGTCTTGGACTGCAAGAGGGCGCAGGCCAGGCTGAGGGACACTCCACTACCCCCGCCCCCACCCCCGTGCATGAATCTCGTGCACCGGGCCGCTAGTAGAAACATAATCATTAGGTCATTATGAAAATGGGAAATTCTAATTAGTATCAATTGACGTAGAAAGGCACAAAAATATTCCTTTCAGAGACATTTTATTCAAAATTTGTGTGAGTGTGAGGGCAAGAAAAAGGCCTCTTTTTCCTTGCTGTAGCCTTCCACAATTTATGAGAAGGACCTGGTAATAAGACACCAAGATTGTCAGCTCCTTTGATTCAAACAGCACCTCTTTTCAAACTGCAAGACAAGATAAGCTACTTTCAAGGCTACAACCTTGCAAACCCCTCCTCCCTGTGGTTTTCATGACTCCAGGGAAATAGATGCCAGAGAGTTTCAAACAAAGCTGCCCCCCTTTCAAACTCTTGTAACTTTTGCTCTAAGGATGTTTTACAGGCTTGTTGAAGATGCTAATGAAGACACCTCCCTCTGACATCTGCCCAGACTAAAATAAGCAAACAAACTTTTCAAAGATAACCCCCCTGATCCCCCAAATCCTCCTCCCTTCCTTGTTACCTAGCAATTGCAGCCAAGGCTTTAAAAGGGGGAGCCACCGCTTACTTCTTGCCCTAGTACTGGTTAGCAATGGACCAGCCCTTCCCGGGAAAGTAAAATAAACTCCCTCTCTGCATCCATCTCCTCTCAGTTGTGAATTCTTTCACAGCTGAAGTCACTGGCCAAAGCCCTAACAGTTTGGTTCCTTGAAATTCATTTGTAAAATAACTTACATAAAACATTCATTCCTTAAAAATTCTAAATTAATCCACTATTAATTACTTAGAATTAATTCTCAGAAGAATGATTAAGATGATAATTATTTTTTAAAGGTAGTATGTCAAGAACTCAAGAGTTCTAAGTACTATAAAAATATTCATAGAAAGTGAAATAATAATCCAATTGAACATGGACTTCCTATCATGATATTCTAATGTTTGTTAGGTAAAACTTCCTTAGTGAAATTATTACATGGTATTTTTAAGAGTGAACTGGTAACTATCCTTGGACCAACACCACCAACAGTAAATTGATTTATGCTGCCTGGTTTAGTAAGAATGTTTCACTTTAAAAACTGGGATCTACAAATTTAAGTAAAAAAGAAAAAGAAAAATTTTATTCTATAATAGTCAAAGTAGGATTTAAAAAACATGGTGATATATACATGTACAGTGAGATGTATTCACAGCTATCTTTGAAAAGTAGGGACACTTACAATGGCCTTATCAAATTCAGCCTCAGACGATGTTGGTGACAGGGGACTTATGGGGCTTAGCGATGGAGAGCTCTCCACACTGGAAACATAGTCAGGATCAGGAACATATAAAACCTGGAAGAAAAGAAAACATTCACACAAAGTGAAATATTAACAAGCAGATCACGTTTTATTAGCAAGTACCATTAATGACCTTTAGCAACAACAAATAGAATAAAAATCTTCAGATTAAAAGAACGTTTTCACCATAATAATTCTAATAAAATAAAAAAACACATATTTAAATTCAATTAAGAAAAGTTTGATAATATATACATACTATCAGGAATAGGGTGGGAAAACAGTAATTGTTATACCCTATGGGAGTTCCTCTTAAAAAACAATTTTGCAGTAGCTAGCAAAATTTTAAATGCACATATTCTTTATTACAGCAATTTTACTTCAAGGACTTTATAGAAATCTCCGTATATAAAGAAAAAAAGATATGTACAAGAGAGTTCCCTACAGTGGGCATAGCAAAACAGTAAAAATAGTCGAAAGCTTACACTGTTAAAGTATATAAATACAGCGCAACTCCAGACATAAAAGAATCTGAGATTGTACTGTGCTTATATAAAGTATTTTCCAAAGTCAAAGTCAAATAAAAAAAATAAGAAGTCCTGTCAAGTGTGACTCAGGGTTTAGAGCACCTGCCTGTGCACCTAAGGGTTGAGGGTTCAATTATAGGTCAAGAGCATGCACCTGAATTGCAGGTTCGATCCAGCCTGGGTGTGGGCACGTTCAGAAGGCAACTAATCGGTGTATCTTTCTCACATATCTCTATCTCTCTCTCTCTCTCTCCCCGCTATCTCTCTCTCTCTCTGCACCTTGGATCAGACGTCAATAGATTGTATAGGCAGAGGGAAGTGTTGTCATTTGCATCATCAGAATAGTAAGAAAAACTACAGATTTTCTGGCTGTGCTGGAGAGTGACAGTCCCCTCATTTCCTCCCTTCCACTCTCTCTAAAAATCAATGAGAAAATACCCTTGGGTGAGAATTAACTAACTAAGTATTTTTAAAGGGCTAGAATATTTCTGGAAGGGGACACAAATTAGTAACTGTGGTTGCTTCTTTAAAAAGAAACTAGGTATCTGAGTTAGGATAACTTAACCTTTAAAAATGTCTGATTTTTTTTTTTATCATGTATTGCTTTGGATATTTTAAAAAGCTCTTTAAAACTAAATTTAAAAGACAAATCAAAATTATTTTGTATATGTATTAAGAAAAAAATCATTTGGACGTAAGTGACAGTTAATTTTCTCTTCTGTAGCCAATCTGATTTGTTCAAAGCATGCATAAAATTATTATTCTTAAATTTTCTATATTATTAGCTATGTTGCAATGAATACTTTCTGTCTTGGTACTTAATGCTTCTAAACACAAATGCATAGAAAAAAACCTACCTGTCCAGTAACAACTGCTCGGGAGAATAACTTATTTAACTGAACAAGTTCGTTTGGTGTTGTATCAAATTTCAGGGCTATACTATTCAAGGAATCCCTTGATTCAACCTGTTTAAAAGAAAACATACATTATTTTAACCCCTTAAAACAGAAAAACTGAAACTATGAGGTTTAGTGATCATTAATACGTTTACGGATCAATCTTACATTTGATTAACAAGTGGTATTTCCATCTTTGAAGATAGGATAACTTGAAAAATTCAGTTCATTTTAGCAAATGATTTCAACCTATTATATAGAGTATATGCTTTATCATTATAGATCATAATTACATGTGAGCCTCTACTTGAAAAATCTGAAAATAGAGAATATAATTTGCTAAACACAAACAAGTGATTTTTATTATATACTATTTCTTTGCAGGAGCAGCCAGTCAATGTTTCACTCTCACATTAATGTTTCTCTCTTTCCATCTCCTCCCCCTCTCTCTAAACAAAACATTATGTGTCTGTGCACATATGTGTATATATGTATACATATGCATATTTTTTAACTTTAAAGCTATCTAAAGTACAAGACAAGTTTATACTATATTAGGTGATTTGGAAATGCATTTAAGCTAGATCATAAATATTTTAGAATAAACACATTTTGAGAGTACACTGTGATATTAAAAATTTTTTAAAACATATAGGGATATATATTTTCCTCAATACAAAAATTATCTTTTAAATTTGATATAAATGTGTTTTATGAATATTTAAAAAATTATAATAAGAATAGATTATAAGGCAAAATACCTTAGTTTTAGAATTACACTTGTTTCTTTTATTTAGGATTTGACATATAAAATAAAGGATTAAGAAATTAAAAAAAGACTAACAGACTAATCAAAGACCTGCTAGAGGATGTTTCATAACTTTTCTGGTTAATACTTGATTATATCCCAAAGGTCATTTATAACATTAAGAAAAAAATAATTTCAACTTAAAATTAACCTTCCCTCCAAAATAATGGCTCTTAATTTGAATTTAACTTTGCTACAGATAATACAAGTTTTATTAAATCACCAAAACAAAGAGTGGTAAACTCCTGAATTCAAAATCAACTAAACGTTAACAATTCTGCACAACCACATGGTTACCTGTGTAGATAATATCTTATACTTCATGCCTATAATCTTATGCCTTAATGAACACTAATGAATATATCAAATTACATTACCCAATATTTTACTATTTGAACTTATTTTCTAAATTTCTCAAGCATACAGAGAAGGTACAAACACACTCAGATTAAGTTTGTAATATGCTTTAAGAGATTTTTTTAGACAGTAAATATTCTACGCTAAGTAATCTGGTTCCTAACCTTTTAAAAATACTTAAATTGATTTAAGGCAATGGTTCTCAATCTGTGGGTCGCAACGCCTTTGGTGGTCGAATGACCCTTTCACAGGATGGTCGCCTAAGACCATCCTGCATATCAGATATTTACATTACGATTCATAACAGTAGCAACATTACAGTTATGAAGTAGCAACGAAAATAATTTTATGGTTGGGTCACAACATGAGGAACTGTATTTAAAGGGCCAGAAGGTTGAGAACCACTGATTTAAGGTTTTGATACTTGGTTCAATTTTAATGATTCATAGAAAACAGTCAAGATTTAACACTGAGAGGACAAAGAATATTTTAATTAAGACTAATGCAGAGATAAATCAGCTTTTTAAAATGCAAACAACTTACAGTATACTCAATAGTCCCTTTAGGTTTCTGAAAAGACATTCGTCTCCCATCTTTTTTGTCTAGGCTCTTCTTTTGGCCAGTATCTGAAAAAAAAAAGAGAGACAAAACCCTATTAAATGTATGTTCCTTTCAGAATAATGTCAAAGATTGCTAAATAGAGCTCAATGGGCTGATATGTATGCGATTCACTAGTAATACAGCTTGTGTTTTAATAATTCAGTCCAAAATACTGGTATTTTACAACTTCTATGCTAATTTCTTCTCTTGCTATTTAGAGAATGACAATTTTTAAAATTTATCTTTAGTTACTGATTACTAGCTTAATTGCACTATGGTGAAAGAAAATACTCTAAAAAAGTTCAACTCTTTGAAATTTGTTGAAAATTGCTTTATGATCAAAGGTAAATATATGCCACCTAAAACTGAAGCAAGAATGTCACAATAGTACCAAACTCTTAATATTTTTTAAGGATCTGCTTAATTTTAGATCCTTAAAAAATAAGGATCGTTTTAGGAAATTCTTTCTAATGGCAACCAAATATCTTTCAGTCACTCCTGCCTTCTGACCACCTAACCATTATTCTATACACGTACATATACATAAAATAGATCTTGACAATGTTGCCTACCCTAATATTAATAGCATCTCTAGATGGTAGGATTAGAGGTGACCTTCTAAACTTTAATCTTTGCAAAGTATGATTTCTTTATAATTAGCATGCATCACTTTTACCAAAAAGAATATTTTTCTTATAAAAGATTAGAAGCTAATATATCAAGATTCTATGACACATTCTAATGTACCACATTAACAAAACAAGGGATAAAAATAATATAATCCCATCAATAAATACAGAAAAAGCATTTGGTAATATATAAAAAACCATTTATGATTAAAACAATCAATAAAATGGGTATAGAAAGAAAGTACCTCGAGATAGTAAGGACCATATATGACAAACCCTCAGCCAGTATCACACTCAATGGTGGAAAACTGAAAGCTTCTCCTCTAAAATCACAACAAGGATCCCCACTCTCAACACTCCTATTCAACATAGTCCTAGCCAGAGCCATCAGGCAAGAATAAGCAATAAAAGGCTTTCACATCGGGAAGAAAGAAGCAAAAGTGTCACTTTTTGCAGATGACATGATTCTGTATATAGAAAACCTTAAAGATTCCACCCAAGAACTATTAGAAACAATAAACAAATAGTTTAACAAATAAACAAATTGCAAGACACAAAATCAATGTACAAAAATCCAATGCTTTCCTATATACTAACAATGAAACATCAGAAAATGAAAAGAACAATTCCTTCTGCAATTGCAACCAAAAGAAAATACCTAAGAATAATCTTAACAAAGGATGTGAAGGACCTATATACTACACACTACAAATCATTATTAAGAGAAAATGAAAAGACACAATGAAATGGAAAGATATTCTGCACTCATGGATTGGAAGAATCAATCCACTGGCATCTAGTGCGTATAGATCACAGCCATGTTACCCAAAGCAATATACATATTTAATGCAATCCCCATCAAAATGCCCATGTTACCCAAAGCAATATATGTATATATTTAATGCAATCCCCATCAAAATCCCAATGTAATTTTTTAAAGAAATAGAACAAAAATTATCAGATTAGTATGGAACCACAAAAGATTTCACTGAATATCCAAAGCAATCCTGAGAAAAAAGATTGAAGCTGGAGGTAATCACACTACCTGACTTCAAATTATACTACAGAGCTACAGTTATCAAAGCAGCATGGTACTGGCAGAAAAACAGACACACAGACCAATGGAAAAGAACTGAGAGCCCCAACATACAGCCAGATGCATATGGGCAAATGAGTTTTGACAAAGGAGCCAAAAACACACCATAAAGGGTGCTGGGAACATTGGAAAGCCACATGGCGAAGAATGAAACTTGCAAATCAAAACTACAATGACATACCACCTTACAAGTGTTAGAATGACTATTATCAACAAGACAGATAAATAACAAGTGCTGCTGGAGAGGTTGTGGGGAAAAAGGAACCCTCATTCATTGCTTGTGGGAATGTAAACTGGTGCAGCCACTATGAAAAGCAGGATGGCCAGCGTGTCTCAGCGGTCAGAGCGTCTGCAGGAGCACCGAAGGGTCTCGGGTTCGATTTCTGGTAAAGGGTACATATCTGGTCCATCCTTATAATCTGTCAATGGTAAAACGTATCAACATCATTACTACACACAAGTGGTGAGCGGTAAGATCAGTAACAACAAACTGGGTACTAGGCTGCAGCCAAGCTACCCGTGTGGTCGGAAGTCTGTACAAGAAACACGGCTAGAATGCACAGGTCATTGCCAAGACCTGGAGGCAGGGCCTGGCTTTTCGAAAGGTGTGCCACAAAGTATTTTAAAACGTGCAATACCTGACTACTTAGTCAGGGGCACTGGATTCTTTTTCAGCGGTTCTCAACCTGTGGGTCATGACCCCTTCGGGGGTCGAATGACCCTTTCACAGGGGTCGCCTTAGACCATGGGAAAACACATATATAATTACATATTGTTTTTGTGATTAATCACTATGCTTTAATTATGTTCAATTTGTAACAATGAAATTGGGGGTCACCACAACATGAGGAACTGTATTAAAAGGTCGCGGCATTAGGAAGGTTGAGAACCACTGCTTTAGATCATCAAACAAATTAAAAAAAATGACAACACCCAACACAACAATCGCTGCCTGGCGTGAACGAATCAAAACTATACCTATTTTTTTGGTCAGATCGGCAAAAAATGTCTTTTTTGGTGTGCCGCGGGATTTTAGCAATTAGTCTGTGTGTGCCACGAGATGAAAAAGGTTGAAAATCACCTGCTTAGAGGAAGCCATCCACATTGGAAAGGTTGCCGTATGCATTATGCTAATCTTTCAACAAGCGCTTTTTAAACATCCATAAGACATCAATCTCATCCCATGATAACTGATTCTTTTTGGAAAGAATGGTAATAGGGGCTACGATGGAAGAACGCCAGCACAGCAGTCACTATAAATGGCAACTGAGAAAAAAAGTTTCTAGGTTCCTTCCACCTCTAGACAACACACACCCTTTTCCAAGTACACGATACAAGAATAAAAAAATAATAAGGAAAACAAAAATCCTTGATACTAAGTCGACTAGGTTCCAGTCTAAGTTAAGCATTTTCTTTTCTATAGTATTAGCGGTAAGTGCTGAAGTGAAGCCTAATAGTGGCAAACATCAAAAAAACATCAAAAAACATTGCCCCAAACCCAAGACAGGTGGGCACAGCAGTCTCCGGGTCTCCCAGAAACGAGGGCGTCATAGTTCGTTTAGTACTCATTCACCTCCCAGGGGAAGGGACAGCGAAGGGGTGGCGCCCTACAAACGCACGGCGCAGAAGGAAAGCCCCTCGAGGGAAGAAAGCAGGAAGCGGAGCAGGAAGGGCTGCGGCGCAGAGGGTGGAAGTGTCCCGTCCCGTGGACCGAGTCCTCCCTCCCACCCGGGTCCCGCACACCCGCCCCGGCCCCGCGCG
>NW_006288434.1:128857-133427 GCF_000327345.1 Myotis davidii
GCACGTCCGGGGCCTACAGTCGCGTCGGGAAGTGTCCCCGTGGGGAGTCCGTGCGCTGGCGGAGGCGCACCGTCCACAGGAAACTTCTGTCCGTTTTAGGGGCGGGATGGCGAGGAGGAGGCTGGGAAAGTTAGTGTGAAGGTAAAGATGCAGTCATCGTTAATGAAAACCAACCCCGAGAGAGAAAATGGGTACGTGGGAAGCATGGCGAGACCATCTTCGTAAAAAATAAAGCACAAACAGTCACGTTTAAAGTTCGTCGGGGCACGGAGACCTGTTGCTCGAGTTTGACATCCCAGGAATCTGGTCCTGTAAGGCTAGGAGGTAATTCATGGTTTTGGTGTTCAACCTTTTCCCCCTCCAGGCGGAGAAAGAGCAGTGGCCTTTGACAGGCATTTCCTATTCGATTTGGTTTCCTGTGAGATCTGGTTCTTCTCTCCCGCTCAGGTCTGTTTATACCTCTTGCAGGTTTTCTGAAATCTTTTTTTGCTGAACCATTAAACGACTTCCCCTTACCCCTTTTTATAAACTGTTTGATATTTTCCCCTCCATCACTGTTTTCAGTTGAAATTCTTACTAAGTTGGACAAAAGTTCCCATTCTAACATCACACTACTTTTTTAAAAAATATATTTTATGATTTTTTACAGACAGGAAGGGTGAGGGATAGAGAGTTAGAAACAGCGATGAGAGAGAAACATCAATCAGCTGCCTCCTGCACACTCCCTACTGGGGATGTGCCTGCAACCAAGGTACATGCCCTTGACCAGAATCGAACCCGAGACCCTTCAGTCCGCAGGCTGACGTTCTATCCACCGAGCCAAACCGGTCAGGGCCACACCACTTTTATAGTATACTGAAGGCCCGATGCAGGAAATTCATGCAAGGGGTTCAGCTCTCATAGCCCCAGTTTCGTTAGGAAGATTATCTGGAAGGATGTCGGTCTAATTAGCACATTATGCTTTTATCATTATAGATGTGGTTAAAAATATAACATGTTTGGACTGCACCTCAGAATGGAATTCACAGCGTTGGTAAGAAAGGACCCAGGAGGATGCATACCCATGCGTTCAGACGGGCTGCTTGGGAAAGCACTGCTCCAGACTTCCCTCTGTACTTCCTTTGAACCCATTGGGTAGAATGGTAAGTAGCTCCTGTTTTTTCTCTGAAATTTCCATTCCATAAGGAGACATTACCATGCTCAGCACCACCCCTGAGATCTCAGAGAGGCTCAGTAAGCTTTCAACATCAAATTTCTATGAATTCAATGTAATCCTGATGAACTAAATTGAAATGTTTTATGTCTTTTAAAAAAAAAATGTTTTTATTTCAGAGAGGAAGGGAGAGGGGGAGAGAGAGAGAGAAACATCAGTGATAAAAGAGAATCATTGATTGCTGCCTTCTGCATGCCTCCTACTGGGGATCGACCCTAGAATCACACCATGGCCTCCTGGCTCCTTGGTCGAGAAGCTCAACCACTGAGCACACTGGCTGGACAATGTTTTACTTTTTTCTTTTTCTTTTTTAAATATATTTTATTGACTTTCCACAGAGAGGAAGGGAGAGAGACAGAGAGCCAGAAACATCGATGAGAGAGAAACATCGATCAGCTGCCTCCTGCACATCTCCCACCGGGGATGTGCCCGCAACCCAGGCACATGCCCTTGACCGGAATCGAACCCGGGACCCCCCAGTCCACAGGCCGACGCTCCATCCACTGAGCCAAACCGGCCTCGGCATGTTTTACTTCTTGAAAGTTGTTTAGTTTGTGATAGCCATATTCAAAAGTGTTTCGGGTATTTTATACCTGATTAAATTGGCACTTTTACATCCAACCTTAGCAGGAACCTGTTCAAACCCAGTTTCACAGGCAGTTAATTCATGTGTTTCTGCTTGTTTCATGGAAATCTAGAGCGGCTAGAGAAAAATAATGTATAACCTAGATGATTGAGTACTTTACTATTTTTTACTTAAACTAGGCTAAGCCGTAATGGCTTAAAAGATCATTTTACTCACATATTCAGCTTGCTTTTATATTCTTTACATTTGTTGTCTGAACCATCACCATTCTGAAATTGACAAATTCATCACTCAAGCTCATTACTTCTTCCTGACTCGGAAAACCACAGGCCATCGGTTATGAACACTCATTTTTCTTCCCTTTTTCTCTGCCGTCTACAAGTTCATCTCCATATTTTGCCTCAGAAGGAAGGAATCCTTACTCCTGTAAATGCCTTTCCTTCTCCAAATTAACACTTATCTGAGTCTGGTGTTTGTGGTCTATAACTTGCCAGCCTTATTATTCCTTTATTTTGTATATTTTTTTTCTCGCTCTCCACTCTGGTTCCTTTCTCCTTATCCTCCCTACTTCATTCACATCAACCCCTCCCCATCCTTAAAGTTTCCTTATATATCATGCCTGACTCTACCAGTAACTCTTTGCATCATTTTAAAAATACTATTATTAACATGTGATTTAAAAAGCATATCATTCACCTGTTAAAAGTATATAATTCTACGGTTGTTAGTATATTTACAGTTGTTAAACCATCACCAAAATCTAATTTTTGAACATTTCTATCACCCAGAAAAGAAGTCTGTTACCTATTTGCAGTCACTCCCCATTCTCACCCCTACATGTAGGCAACCACTAATCCACTTTCTGTCTCTATGGATCTGCCTTTAATAGACATTTCAAATAAATGGAATCATACAGTATCTGGTCTTCAGTGTCTGGCTTCTTTCACTTAGCCTAATTGATACAGCTCATTGATGTAGCATGTATTAGCACTTCATTTCTTTCTATTGCCAAATAATATTCCATTGTCGAGTTATATAAAACATTTTATTTATTCATTCATAAGTTGATGGACATTTGGATTGTTCCCATTTTTTGACTATTATGAATAACTAGAGGCCCGGTGCATGAACTCATGCATGGTTGGGGTCCCTCGGCCTCTCCGGCGATCAGGGCCAATCGGGGCCATCTTGCCCAGTCCAGATCGGGACTGTGGGAGGTTGGCCGGCTGGGAGGTGGGTGTCGGGACCGCGGAGGTTGGCCAGCCGGCTGGGGGCAGCGGGAGGGACTGTGGGAGGTTGGCCTGCTGCGGGAGATTGGCTGTGGGAGCGCACTAACCACCAGGGGGCAGCTCCTGCGTTGAGCATCTGCCCCCTGGTGGCCAGTGCACGTCACAACGACCAGTCGTTCTGCTGTTCGGTCAATTTGCATATTAGCTTTTTATTATATAGGATGTTGCTGTGAATATCTATGTACAAAATTTTTTGTGGATATGTTTTCATTTCCTTCTAGTATATAGAGTGGAATTATTAGTTTTTTTGTGTTTTAAATAACATACTGTAGCCCTAGCCAGTTTAACTTAGTGGATAGAGCATCAGCCAGGAAGACTGAAGGGTCCTTGGTGATTCTGGTCAAGGGCATGTACCTCGGGGGGGTGGGGAGAAGATTCTGGAAATATACAGAGAAATTTACAACAACACTGTTAGACTCTTAGACTGAGCTGGTCCTGCTAACACACTGTATGATATATAGGCCCATGCATTTATATCTGCTCATTGAGCACTGTATGTGTGTGACACGAAATCTCCCTGCTTCTAGTTTCTTCTCTCTTTAATCCATCTTCAACACTACAGCCAGGAAATTCTTAAATCCACAGATCTAACTGTTGCTTTTCCTCCGTTTTGAAAACAATCCTTATTCATAGCAGCCACTTCCTATTGATAATGAGAATCAGCTGTGGCATGTTTTTTAAAAATGCAAATTTCCCAACTATACCTCAGAGATCCTGATTCCAGGGGTGTAGGGTGGGTTCAGGAACCTGCATTTTTCTATTTTGAAACATGTTTGCAATCTGCTCCTTTATAGTTCTTCCAAGTGCTTTTGCATATTTAGTCCATGTGACTCACACATTAACTTCCGAAATAGGGTCCGGAGACTAGTTTCAGCAAACACTGAGCAGAACTGACAAATGTGTTTTACACTCACATGTGAAGAACGGCCTCTGTATAAAACAGCCAATGTTTTGCACTCCAGATCCTCTGCCCTTGCCTTAGCAACCAATGATAATACCTGTGCCAGATAGTACAGCTATGAGACTGGGGAGCCATCTCCAACAGCCTGGATCCCTGAGAAGCTATGTGGATCATAGCCCCACCCCTTAACCATAATCAGAATTGGACATGTAATATGAGCAAGACATAAAAATAAGATAAACACTTACTACAGCAAACCTTTGAGGTTTGGGTGTTCAGGTAGCAGCATAGCATAAACTTAGCCTATCTTGACTGATAAAAGATTTTTTCAAATGCTTAATTTACATTTATTGTTATCATGTATGCCAAATTAATATACTAAAGATCACCTGATTTATGTTGTCAAGTTAATGCATTTTGCTTTTCAGGCTTCTCTTACCATTTCTAGATTCTGACAAGATTTCTTAGATTGCAAGACTCTTCTTTTTATCATTTAAACTACCATGTGAATAAGGATTTTCTTGACATTGTACAACCAAAAGCAAGCAAGCAAGTAAATAACCAACTTATAATAAATAGAA
>NW_006288434.1:133463-145348 GCF_000327345.1 Myotis davidii
CTGATTCTAAAGAATCCATCAATTATCTGTCACTCCCAGTTTAAAACTTCAGTTTCATTCATATCCACCCAATTATTCTTTCAATAAATGTCTTTATAATCAGAAAGCATAAATTTGAACTTGTCAAACACATGCATGCTCATAAAAATGCCATTTTTATGTTTTATAAATTGCCTTTCCACAAAACTACATTAGAAAGCATTAAAAAATAATTGCTTTTAGGAGTCACAAGGGGTAAGTCTCAATTCTCTCTCACGTGATGCCCTTAACATATTAACAGTAACTCTAATGAACCTGAGAGGGGCTTTGGTGTGTATGTAGTCCAGCCTCTGATTTTGATTGCTTTGTGAGCCAGGGCCCAGAGAAGTTAAGTGAGTCTCTCGAACGTCACACACTTGAATAAGAACTGAGCCCGAAGAACTCAGGGCTCTCCTACAGGGAGTGCTGCCACATGAAGTACTCCACCTGAGCACTGAACTGTGTCTCTCAATTTACGCAAACATTTGTTGATGTGGCATGATGCCCCATCAAGTGTTATCCAGATGCGAATGCAGGTCAAACTATTTATTTTTGAGATTTAGCTTTCTTATCTGTAAAATCAGAGCCAATAATGCCCACCTTGTTGCTCTATAGGTAACGTTAGGCCCATTGTTCTTTGGCCTTAAAATGAACAAATTCAGATTTACTGCATTCAGATTTCAACCTATACTTCTAGATCAGGATTTAGCAAATTATGGCCCAAATCCAGCCTGGCACCAGTTTTTTGTATTTGTTTTTCTTTTTTAATATATTTTATTGATTTTTTACAGAGAGGAAGGGAGAAGGATAGAGAGTTAGAAACATTGATGAAAGAGAAACATCGACCAGCTGCCTCCTGCACACCCCTTACTGGGGATGTGCCCGCAACCAAGGTACATGCCCTTGACCAGAATCGAACCTGGGACCTTTTAGTCTGCAGGCCGACGCTCTATCCACTGAGCCAAACCGGTTAGGGCTGTATTTGGTCTTACTGGAGTACAGCCACAATATATAAGTTCACTTATATATTGTTTATGGCAGCTTCTGGGCTACAACAGCAGAAAGGACTAGTGACAGAGACCTGATGACCCCAAAGCCTAAAATACTACCTTGCTGTTTTCAAAAAAATTCTGCTGTTCTAGATTTTTGAAATCATGTGAAACCACTCTTGATTCTTTCATCTGCACTATCATTCAATATCTCTTTCACTGAGTCACCCTCACATTTGTCTGTATTCAAGTGTTTCATGAGATATGGGCAAGGAGAGTCACAGGACATAGCACTCAAGACTGCCTTGATGGTTGACAGTGATTACTACTGGCTGGACAGCTATCTGAAGAGCTATGAATCCACTCAGTGATACCATCACCCAGTTCTCATTTATCAACAATGTCATGTATTTGTTACATGTTTTCCTAATATGCAAAAGATGAGGTACAGATTCCAAGTGGATTCAAGCCTTTGTTATTTCTCTTTTTTAAAAAAAATATATTTTATTGAGTTTTTACAGAGAGGAAAGGAGAGAGATAGAGAGTTAGAAAGATCAATGAGAGAGAAACATCGACCAGCTGCCTCCTGCACACTCCCCATTGGGGATGTGCCCGCAACCAAGGTATATGCCCTTGACCGGAATCGAACCTGGGACCTTTCAGTCCGCAGGCCGACGCTCTATCCACTGAGCCAAACCGGTTTCGGCAAGCCTTTGTTATTTCTATCTCCTTCAATTCCATTTCAACTCCATTTTTAAAATTTGAATTATTCATCTAACTACAGTTTTTTGGCAGACCTTGTAGAGATTAGTCAGCTGTCATCAAATCTGATTATTCTTCCTGGGCACACTACATTTCTCAGTTTTATTTTTTCCATTGGGTGCCCAAGTGACTGGTTTTTACCCAGTGGAAGGCTTGCAAAGGTGATATATGCTACTTCCCAACCTGGCCCACAAGAGCACCCCATTGGTAGCCTTTCATGTTCTTTTTCTTTCCACAGCCAGGAAAAGTGAGCATGGACACCTGAGAAGCCGTTTATTAAAGATGGCAGAGCCACAAGATAGAAGGAGCCTGGGTCCCTGAATCCACTCTTGGAGGAGAGAGACTCACCACCCAGGAACAGCAGTTTCAGATTTGAAAACAAGAAATAAACTTATATTGTATTTAAGCTATTATATATATTTTGATGTGTTTTTTTGTTATAAAAAGGAGTGTAATGCTCACAAGTACACTGGCAGTCCTATAATATTACTACCAAAGTTTCTGTGATCACACATGAAAATGTACTGATGACTCAGCAAGAGGTTAATAATTCCTGTAAAAAGGATATGTGTGATCTATCCTCACCCATTGTAGCTTAAACATTTCCATCGCACAGTTTTGTTTTGCATTTTCTAATAGCTCATTCTTCTTGAGAAAAATAAAGCAAAATAGGCATTACACTTGTTCTGCCTTTGAACAATCTGTTAAACAATGCAGATCTTCCTCAAAAAGAGGGCCTCACACTTCCTTCTTATTTGCCTTTATTCTAGGACTTCCCTTTTCACAGAATGATCCTGCTGCAGTTGCAATCTCTCCTAAGAGCTAACTTCAGAGAACATCTTGTCAAGTCACACTAATTTCTCCCCATTTTGCTTTCTTATGAAAACCCTGACTTCAGCCTGGCCTGTATGGCTCAGTGGTTGAGCATCAACCCACGCATGAACCAAGAGGTCACCTGTTCGATTCCCGGTCAGGGCACATGCCTATGTTGCAAGCAGCTGATTGATGATGTTTCTCTCTTGTTGATGTTTCTATCTCCCTTCCCCTCTAAGAATCAATGAAAACATTAAAAAAACCTATTCATGACTGACTTCATTTGATGTTTGTTTGTTTTTGTGTGTGTGTGTGTGTGTGTGTGTGTGTGTGTGTTTTGGGGGGGGATGCTGCTATCTCTCATGTGGACCTTAATTCTAGTTTATGAAATTGATTTTTTTAAAAAATATATATATTTTATTGATTTTTCACAGAGAGGAAAGGAGAGAGATAGAGAGTCAGAAACATCGATGAGAGAGAAACATCGATCAGCCGCCTCCTGCACATCTCCTACTGGGGATGTGCCCGCAACCCAGGTACATGCCCTTGACCGGAATCGAACCTGGGACCTTTCAGTCCACAGGCCGACGCTCTATCCACTGAGCCAAACCGGTTTCGGCCCAACCTACTTTTCTATAACCCAATGATCAAATGTAGTTTGAGTTTACTCCCTCTCTTCATTGTTAAGGCATACCAATTATCTGATACTTTTCTCTCAAACAGCTTTGGCTACACATTTTAGGACCTTTGGAAAATCCCAATGCTCAGACCACACTCAGATCAATGAAATCCTCTCAGAGATAGGATCCACACAGTGGGAGGACACCCCCCAGCCTTTTCAACGTGCAGCCCCAACTGAGAATCACTGCAGGGCTCCTGTTGTTTCCCTAATACAATCTTTCTTGTTAGTGAAAATCAAGTCCAGAGGCCAATAAATATTATGACACCATCTTGTAAGGGGTTGCTAGACAGTAATAACAGACATATATCAAGTGTTTATTAGGCCTGGCATTGTACTAAGGGCATTTCATACATTATTTCCTTTAGCTCTCACTTCACACTGTGAGGAAGGTTAATGAGCTCTCCTCTGCAAACAAGGTTACATGGACAATTTTGCCTCCTAGTAGGGTTACTAGCTAAAATATAGACCTCCCAGTTAAATTTGAATTTCAGACAAACAACAAATAAATGTTTAGTGCAAGTCTGTACCGAATGTTGTATGGGATATACATATACCAAAAAGTTACTTGCTGCTATCAGAAAATCAAATTTACCTGGGTGTCCTCTATTTTTACTTGCTAAGTCTGGCAAACCTATCACCAGGGAATATTTACAGATATTATCATTATCAAACTAAGGGTGTGTGTGCTACTGGCTTCTAGTAGATTGAGGCCAAGGATTCTGCTGAAGATCCTACAGTGCTCAGGACAGCTCCGCAACAAAGAATTGTCCAACTTCAAATGTCGACATTGCCCAGGTTGAGAAACCCATGTCTAATAGGTGGGGAAACATTAAGCACTCCTATAACCACATCATGCCTTCGGCTGCTTGTATAGTCTATCTTCAGAAAGCCTTATTTTTATGCCACTTACTGATATATCTTTCTGTCGTTTCTCTTTCAGCCCCACATGTTCACTTTCAGCTTCACAATCTATAGGATCCCAATTAAGACATGCTCTTCTCTGAAGCCATCTTTGCACCAATTTGATTTAGCTGCAATTAGTTCAGAGAAATCTTGGACTGAAAGAAAGGTGTGATGAAAGCCCATATGGCAAATATAAGATAGCTACCTGCAAAATAGTTTATTGCTAATAGAATGATGCTTTTTTAGCCAGCAAATCTGTATGTTATTCTATAGAACATGCATATTAGCTTGTCATGAATAAATCTAACTACATTTACTTTATAACATGCATATTTTCTAATTTGATTTTGGAACCTGTAAAAAGCATGCTGGTTATTTTTTCAAGTGTTGTGATCAAACATCGGGTGTATTTGGTACAAAAAGTTATAATTATTTCTTCAAGATTGGAGCTTAAACATTGAATGATGTGCCACATTTGAATTTCAAAAGATTTAAGTTGTCTTCCTCAAATGTAACTTTAGTGCACTCCCTTTAAGTGTTTCTAAAATTGTTTGCAAGGTAACAGATAACAATTTTACGTCCTCAAAAGTTAGAGCTTGTGTTACTTTCCAAAGTAAAGATCACTTGCTGTTAAATATATGTATTTCTATTATTTTGAAATAGAGGATTACTGTGCTTCAAAATCATCACATTCACTACTTATCTCTCCCAAAAAGAAGAGATCATGAATTTCGCATAATATAAAAAGGGCTCTATCCAGAGGTCCACTTGTCCTTAAAGTTTCAATAGGGTTTATCTGCATTAATAAGGGGATAATCATAATGATCATAAAAGTCTAATACACAGTAAATTACAAAACAATTTAGGTGTCCACAAAATTAAAAATCACGCATGTCTAACAATGCGGTGTCCTATAGCAGGGAGCCTCTCGGGGGCTTACCCTAAATTAAAGAAGTGCAAGGAACAGCCCCTGAGTGTCAGCATCTCTGATTCAGAGTCAGATGAAAATTCCCTCCACTATCCGATTACTCATTTATTTCTCCTAATACATATGTGTCTAATGGAAAATCTTAAAATGCTCTGGATTATTCCATAAAATCCAAACCAACAGGCCCAAATATAGTACCATATATAGGAAACACCACTTGTGGTTAAAATGGGAAGGCTTCTGGAAGCAGATTCCTGCTCATCCACTGACTCACTCTGTAAACATGAGGCACCTACTAAACCAGTCAGGCGTCGGTTGTTCACGGGTGAACAGTATAATGTCTGCATCTGGGGAACGCTGGCTTCGTTTATTGGTCTTTGAGAACCACTCTTGGTTTTCTATAGGAAAGAGCCAGCAATATGAAACACATTCTCACAAATACTGCCACTTAAAAACCTATCCAAGTGCTTGGGTTTTTTCTTTTTAATAGCTTAGGGAATCTCTTTTGCTCCTCTTTCCAGAAAAAAGAAAGATATGCATTGTAATGGGTAAGTACATTAAGGGTTTATGTGGTGTTGAAAGGAATTCCTTTGTATATGACAAATATACACCAGCAAAGAGTTTTCTATTGATCACATAACATCAAAAGGCCTTAGTCTGCAATTACCAGCATAGACTCTCAACAGAGTAAGATGAGTACAGGACTCTGTTAAATACCTGATGTGGATGAGTAGGCAGCTCAGCATTCCATCCGTCAACCATTATAAGGAACTACCAGTGAAGAATGCATGAGAGGAAAATGGGGATGACCAGAGGCACCATTTACCTCTCTTTCTTTTTTAAAACATACTGAAGGCATTAAATCTAAGATCAATGACCCATAATCTTCACAAAATATAACATTAACCAAAGAATGCTTTTTTAAAAGGGAGTTGACAGATTTTTTTAGGTCTTTTGGCTTTTTTTCCCCCTAGACCTAACCTCCGCCCCCCCCCCTTTTTTTAATCAGAGTGGATACCCTTTCTCACTAAGCATTTTAAAATTAAATTTATTGGGGTGACATTGGTCAACATGAACATATACGTTTCAAGTGTGGGTTTCTATGTTACAAGATCTGTATATCGCCCCATGTGCCCACCACCCAAAGCCAAATCTTCTCCTCTCACCATATATTAGGATCCCTTTAACCCCCATCCCTGTCTTCTGGCTTTTACCAGGACTATATCTAAAATTGCCCCCATTTTTATCCTATTTTTAAAATCCTTTGCAGAAAGATTCCCTAATATCCTGTTAAATGATCAAGCCTTTTACAAAAATTTTTACTATAAGAAACTTCTTTCTTTTAGTTATTTAAAAAAATTGTACTTCAAAAACTTCCAGCTCATTTCCTTTGGTATTTAAAAATGTTATAAAAATTCAAACATACTTAAAAGTAGATGGACGAATAGCATGGCTGTCATACAGATTCAACAATTTTCAAGATTTTGCCACATTTGTTATTTTCTTTGCCAAAACTTTTTAAAGCAAATCAAAGACATTATTTTACCCCAATATGCTTCAGTATACACGTCTAAATTTTAAAAGATTTGGACATTGATCATTAACCATTAGGTGCCATTACCACACCTAATGAAATCAGTACTCATTCCTTTGTAGAATTCAAAACCTAGTCCATGCCCGATCTCCCCTATAGGTAAAAATGTCTCTTTGCACGCGGCTTGTTGAATCATGATAAAACAAGGACTACATATTACAATTGGTTAAGTCTCTGGGCATCTAGACCAGTGTTTCTCCAACTCTAGTGTGCAAATGTATCATTTAGGGATTTTAATATTCAGTAGGGTCTGGGGCAAGACCCGAGATATTACCTGTTTAATAATCTCCCAGGTGGTGCCAATATTGCTGGATGCAAAGGAGACCACACTTGGAGCAGTAAGGTCTTAGCAAAGGCCCCACTGGTTTTTGTTTATTTGTTTGTTTGTTTTTGCACACCATGGCTTAATGCAGAAACAATCAGTGATCCTGGGCTATGTCCCATGGACTGAATTTCCGTGTTTGTTTCTGTGTGATATTATTTTACTTGTTCTTCCCTTCTCTAAATAATGTTAACTCAAAATACTTGAATAGATTTAACCTTACCTTTTGGTAGGAATATCTTAAGAAGTGTTCTGTGATTCAAATAACTATTCAATCGGCATGACTATCATTTGTGTTATGGTGCCTGTGATGTTAAAGAGCTGGCTCTAGCATCAGATTTCTAAGATTTATCTTCTCCCGCAATTACTACTTATAAGACCTTGGACAAGTTAATTTCCCCCAAGCCTCAGTTTTGTCATCTGTAAGATGGGCATAATAATAGTATCTATCTAATAGTGTAACGGAAGAATGGCATGTGGCAAGTTTCCAATAAATACAAGCTATTATTGTTATTGATTTTGTAATCTTTTTCCTCTAAATTAAATATTTTAGTTTCTGGGACTTTTCTCCTAAGTCCTTAAACTAACTTTTCACTTCTTTGTTCGTTTTGAGGGAGCATGTCATTAATTCATGTAAATCCTATATAAATTATCTAGCCTTTTCATGTGTTATCATTAATAAAAGACATGTTTTGATATAAAGACTGGGGTTTCATCAGAGAATAAATCTTCAGGAGATTACTGAAGTTGAGCTGATGCAGCACTTAATATTTCCTTATCTTTTAAAAATAGGCTTCTGAAGTTTGGAGAAAATCCCCAAAATAAACTTGATACTTTGAGAAATCTAAGTGTCTAGGGAAGGAAGACTCAGGCAATCCAAAACAGAACAGTGCATTCTGACTTTATTTTATGATTGACTATATGAGCATAGCACATGATTTATATGAACAAGAAGTCTGCAATTGTAAGTTCAAGCCATGACTTGTAAATTACTCCTTTCCTTATAATAAGTTCTGTCAGCACAGAGTAACTTAGAGTCATTTTTCATAACAAGCAAGTGCTGGCCCAGATGATCAGAGCCAAAAATACATTAGGCAACCAGCCCAACATTGTTCTACACTTTGCTCTTCTTTTCCTTGTAAGCTTGGCTTTCTCAGATGTCTTTCCTATCTATAATAATAAAAGTATAATAGGCTAATTAGACCGGACAGCCAAACAACCTCCCGGACGTCCTTCCGGATGAAGCCACGGCAGCGGGGGCCAAGGCAGAGGTGGTTAGGGGCGATCAGGCAGGTAGGCAGAGCAGTTAGGGGTGATCAGGCAGACAAGTGGTTAGGGGTGATTAGGCAGGCAGGCGAGTAGTTAGGAGCCAGCGGTCCCAGATTGCGAGATGGATGTCAGACTGCCAGTTTAGGCCCAATCCTGGATGGACAGCCCCCAAGGGATCCCAGATTGTGAGGGTGCAGGCCGGGCTGAGGGACCCACCTGCCCCATGCACGAATTTTATGCACCAGGCCTCTAGTGAGAATATAAATATACTAGAGGTCCGATGCACAAAATTTGTGCATGGGGCTCGGCCCTCACACTCCCCGCCCCCCCGCTGCCATATTAGCTCTTTATTATATAGGATTTGTTTCAGAGATGTCATCTGTTAGTTTAAAGAGATGGAGTTTAAGATAAGAAGGTAGAATTGGCAGAGTACTAGGACCAAAACAAAATAATTGAAGGGAATAGTTTGAAAGGCAATTACTTTTGAAGAGTTACTTCCAAGACAGCCATATGGTAACAGAAGAGTAGTGATATTACCATAATTCTACTATTATGCACTGTTTTGGAATCATAGGGTATTTACATGTCAAGCAAGTAAAGAATAACTGGCAACCATACGGTAGACTACAAAATTATAGCTAACAAAAAAAGGCAGCAAACATTTAAATGAACAAAAAAGAGTGATGTACCTTCCCACTTTTAAACCTAATGTCACCTAAAACCTGAATCAAGCTCAATACAAAATAAGCATTAGTTAACAAGGACAACCTATCTATTATCAGATAATAGAGCATTTCATTTGACATTTTTTAGTTCCAGACACTTGACTACATTTAGCCTGAAATTATTGATTAAAAGCCGAACATAAAAAGGAATTAGATGGAATAAGAGTATCCAGAAATAAAGTAGCATTTTACAAACATATTTAGATTTTAAGCACTAGCAGTTTCTCAAAATTCATCCATATAAGATAAAAGGCACAGAAAATGTGTTATATAATCAATCACTCCAAAAATGGATGACCTTGCAAAGCTAGGTGTGTACTTATGTGATACTACTTGAAGGTAGTATCTGTTTTCACATTAAGTATAAAGAACACTATTTTTCTCCCCAAAACTTTTATTAAAATCTGAAGGGTATGTCTAATTGGATCATTTTATATCGTTCTTCAATCTTAATATTTGCAAGATCCAAATCTCCTAGGAAACCTTCTGCCTTCCATCCTATATTTAGGTCTAGGGGACATATCGATAATATATTCTCAATGAGTATAGAAATCTTCTGTCTTTTTGTCTAGGCCAAGAACTAAAATGTTCCCAGTGCCACTTGTTCTATATAGTATATAGCATAATTTTTGCACTGTATTCAGATGAGGGGTGCATCTATATTAATAAAATAGTAATATGCTAATTAGGGCAGACATCTTCCGGACATCCATTCGGACATCCATCCGGAGAAAGCCATAGCAGCTGTGAGGCCCAGGTCTCAGGCAGCCATGAGCCCTGGCGATTGTGAGGCCCAGGGCTCTGGCCTCGCAACAGTGAACTGCCGCGGCTGGCAATGGCAGCAGCAGCGGGGTGATGGGGACGGTGCCTTCCCCTGGTCAGCCCAGTCGCACCGTCAGTAGGACATCCCCTGTAGGCTCCTGGACTGTGAGAGGGGGTAGGCTGGGCTGAGGGACCCCCTCCAGTGCAGCAATTTTTCGTGCACCGGGCCTCTAGTAAGTATATAAGGTTATAATAAAGCAGACACAGCAATTTTCTCAGAACAGAGGCCTAAAGCTTTACCGAAGGGAATTTGCTTAAAGGATGTTGATTAAATCACTATATCTGTCATATATTCCTCAAGAAATTTGTGTTGAAAATCGTTGAACATTTGGAAGCTCTTCTTCAAATATTTCTTAGTAGACTGGTTATGATCTTTTACGGCATGACCTAGCTCATTCCTGACACATAGTATTTGTGGCACACAACAATAAATATTTGTCGAATGAATTAAATGAATACAGAACATAATGAAGGCATATTACATGTCCACTAAGTGCTCTCAATGTAGACTTGCATCAATCAAGTTGCCTACCTTTTACAATTCAATTTATAACTACTTAAAAATTAAAGCCACAAAGTGTTCTGATAGAGTTTGTGTGCCAAAAAAGACTAATAGACAAATGCAAAGGGAATACATAAACAATTCAAGGCGTGAATATTTCTGGAGACACTTAATTTGCCTTCTTAATTTCATTTTCCATCCATATGCATATAAAACACAGTTGGTTCACATCCTCACATAACGTTACAAGAGTCACTATAAAATAGTTGTGAGAGTTCAGAAAACATCAGATTGTAATTGTGTATGTGTGAAATCCAGTCTAAAAAACTTCAAACACTTCCATAGTCTCCCTCATTTCTTACCACTAATCCATTCATCCTCCCTGTCTTTCATTACTGAATATTTGAGATGTTTAATCAGTATTTTCTCCTCCTCCCATGGTTTCCATGCCTGATAGGCCTTTCCCTTGGTCCAGAAGCATCTCTCTTGCTCTGCGGACACTGTGTTGTATTCTTTAGGCTTCACATATGAGGTCTACCCTCACTTCTTACAAAAAAGGAAAATCCTTTAAAGGGAACTGATACAGTCTTTTCTTGAGCATAATGTACAGATTATTCCAGCAATTTCTATTGAACTGTCCTGTCTGTTCACTGACTATTGGTAAAGCTGTGATCCACATATAAGCAAGAGGCCTATTGATCTCTCCAGCTCTATCCACTGTGCCCCACATTCATACGGTAGCTATCAAAAGAAACAAAACAGTCTACTAGGCTAAAAATAAAAGAAACCTCTAGGTAGTGATCTCGAATCTTTGAATGAAATAAGTACCTTACTAATTTTATATCTATCTGACTCTTAGGAGACAGGCTGTTTCAAATTAATTAGTCACGTTGCTAAAGAGTTCTGGAAGCACTCGAACCGAAGATGGCGGCATAGGTTAACACCAGAGATTGCTGCCTGGAACAACTAAGTCAAATTAAGCTTGATCCAGGGAAAGGACAACGTCCAGAGCCACAGGAGGGCTGGCTGAGTGGAAATTCTACAACTAGGAGTAAAGAGAATATCATATCCAGACTCAGAGGCGGCGCAGTGCTGAAGTGAAATTCTCAGGTACCAGTGCGCGCGGAGCGGGGCTGGGCGCGGACGGCGGCTCGGAGGGAGCGGCGCGAACAATTGGGAGGGAGTCGCAGACTCTGAGCTCCAGACCCGGGCGAGTCGTTAGGGACGCAGACGGGAGAAGCAGGACTGTCTGGCCTCGGTCGAAACTCGAGGGCAGCGTTCTCTCCGAGGTTTGCAGCGGTTGCCGAGACTTTGTGAGGCAGAGTCCCTTGGGACGGAACTGAGAGTCGCACAATCGGGAGGAAGTCGCAGCGTAACTGCCCCCTCCCTGCAGATCCCCAGGGCCCCGCTCCGCCCAAATCCTGCGCGGCAGCGCCATCTACTGGATAGCGCAGGCAATTGCTAGACTAGCACCGCCCTAGAGATCCAGCACAGAAGCTGCCCCACCGCAGACACAGCTGATTCTCACTGACAATTGGCTGGGGGGCAACCCTCCT
>NW_006288434.1:146232-156169 GCF_000327345.1 Myotis davidii
TCCATTCTTACAAAAAAGGAAAATCCTTTAAAGGGAACTGATACAGTCTTTTCTTGAGCATAATGTACAGATTATTCCAGCAATTTCTATTGAACTGTCCTGTCTGTTCACTGACTATTGGTAAAGCTGTGATCCACATATAAGCAAGAGGCCTATTGATCTCTCCAGCTCTATCCACTGTGCCCCACATTCATACGGTAGCTATCAAAAGAAACAAAACAGTCTACTAGGCTAAAAATAAAAGAAACCTCTAGGTAGTGATCTCGAATCTTTGAATGAAATAAGTACCTTACTAATTTTATATCTATCTGACTCTTAGGAGACAGGCTGTTTCAAATCACGTTGCTAAAGAGTTCTGTTGTTCCTGATATCTTTAATTGCTATTTGGCTCTTTCTGAATCTGGATCTACAAGAGAAGACAATTGTATGAATGACTTCAACATATGAGCTAGCTGACCTCTGATTTTTAACTTTGATTTTAATTACATGAAATAGTCTTGAAAGAAAACATTTTAGCACATTATTCTATTGGAAAATGCATTTCTACATAGAACACTGACTGCCTGACAAAGGATAAAATTGTTTTTTAACTAGAAAAGTCTAAAGTTCTTGTAATCTTAAATAAAAAAAAAATCAGTGTGACACCATTTGTTTGACTTTAAAAATTCAACCTCCCACCGCCACCTCTTGGTTTGAAAACAAACAAACAAAAATATTTCCTACTCCACACTAGGGATTTCCAGATAGAAATGTTGTCACTATCTTGTCCTTATAACTGACATCTCTGGCCCAACCTTCAAGATGCTCTGAGACCACAGGTGGGTTGCACTATGACTGTTCAAATGGCAAGAGTTCATAGACTACATGAATAACTTGTAATTGGTATATTTTAAGGCTAAGTTTTTATTACCCATTGGGATATTTTTTAAATTAAAAAAATATTTTTATTGATTTCAGAGAGGAAAGGAGAGGGAGAGAGAGATAGAAACATCAATGATGAGAGAGAATCATTGATTGGCTACCTCCTGCACAACCCCTAACTGGGATCAGGTCTGCAACCCAGGAATGTACCCTGACCAGGAATCAAACTGTGGTTCTCCTGGTTCATAGGTTCACACTCAACCACTGAGCTACACCAGCAGGGCCCACTGGGATATTTTTTAGATGCCTAACATGAACTTGTAAATGTTTTATGCTTATTTTACTCTCACTGATGACCAGAGAAGTGAAAATTAGACATTAGAGCAGTGGTTCTCAACCTTCTGGCCCTTTAAATACAGTTCCTCCTGTTTTGACCCAACCATAACATTATTTTCGTTGCTACTTCATAACTGTAATGTTGCTACTATTATGAATCGTAACGTAAATATCTGATATGCAGGATGGTCTTAGGCGACCCCTGTGAAAGGGTCGTTCGACTGCCAAAGGGGTCGCGACCCACAGGTTGAGAACCGCTGCATTAGAGTCTCCTTTGATATATACAACCACTTCCTTGCTATTGCCTCCTTAATAAAGTCATCTTATGTTATATACTAACTAAAGGCCCGGTGCATGAAATTCATGCATGGATAGGGTCTCTAGGCCTGGCCGGCTATCAGGGCCAATCTGTAGGATGACCAGCAGGGCAATCGGGGGGCCCCCACTGGCACCTGCCTTGGCTGGCCTGGTGCAGCCCGCTTGCTTTCCCCGCCCCCCATTGCCACCGCTGGTTGGGGCCTGTGGGCTGGGGGCAGCTCCTGTATTGAGCGTCTGCTTCTGGTGATCAGTGCGTGTGATAGCAACTGGTCATTTCGTGGTTTGGTCGATTTGCATATTAGGCTTTTATTATATAAGATATGAGGAAGCACGGGACTTGGTTGGAAAGTTTATAAGGAGGGCATTCCAAAAATATCAGTGGGCTGAAGGTGGCCCACCCTGTTTATCGGAATTCTGACTTAGGTGAGTGCTGAAGGTGGCGCCCCTAATTATTCCTTGACCTTTCCAAACAAGTCTGTGCATGTGTAGACCCTCGGGTGTTTACTGCAATCGTTATGCTTAATGCTTAAAGGACACTGCATACACATGTGTCCTCCCAAGATTACTTACCCTACTGATTGTATCTAAAAGATAAACTTTATCCCAAACTGCTGTTACAATAAAAGCCTGAAGAGGCAGGCGATCGAGGCTCTCTGGTTCCTTTAGCCAGGCAGTCCTTTAGCCCTCTCTTTCACAGCAAACACTGTGTCAGAGTAATCATTCACCTGTCTCTCAGGGTCTGCTGGTCAGGCCCAGCAATTACTAATTCACCTTTTCAATTTGCTAAACCCTCATTTAATTTTTCCTAATCAATGCTGGAGTAGGTGGGGACCAGGAAGTTAAGATAGAGCAGATATTCATAGCCATTTTTTAAATAAGAAAAAGATGATCGCAATGAGCTGAAGTCTATTAAAGGTTTCTCAAAAAGGTTTTGCTGCCCTAACTGGTTTGGCTCAGTGGATAGAGCATCGGCCTGCGGACTCAAGGGTCCTGGGTTCGATTCCGGTCAAGGTCATGTACCTTGGTTGCGGGCACATCCTCAGTGGGGAGTGTGCAGGAGGCAGCTGATCAATGTTTCTCTCTCATTGATGTTTCTAACTCTCTATCCCTCTCCCTTCCTCTCTGTAAAAAATCAATAAAATATATATTTTTTAAAAAAGGTTTTGCTTCAGTGATACAGGTGTCATTCCTTTCTGCCTCTGTGTTCCTCTGATCTGGAAGATGGATGTGATGGCAAGAGCTACAGCAGCTCTCTTAGAACCATGAGAAAAAGGCTAAGACAAATTTAGAGAGACCCCAGCCTTGACACCCTGAACCTATACCAGTGACTGCCTACTTCTGGACTTCTTTCCATAAGAGAAAAATAAAGCTTTATGTGTTTAGGTAACTACAATTAGGGGCCTTTTCTCACAGACCAATGCAATTCTTCACTATTAGAGTAGGAACCTGCATTTAGATTCTCAGGTTCCAGCTCTGTCATCTTTCATAATCTGTTTTAGATTATGTTGTCTGCTAATTCCTAGAGTATCAATTTGACTTCTTACTCCTAGCATTCATGAGACACTGTACTCATCAAATCCTAGAAAATGGAAAAAATGGTATCATATCTTGGATTTTATTTTATTGAATTTTTATAAGAGTTTACTTGAGTCAAACTGATAATATTCCCAGAAGCAAGATCTCAAATGCTCCCCCATTTTGGATTTTAAATGGTTGCCTCTATAGCCTTAAGCAGAAAACTAAAGTAGCCTAAAGCTCTATTTAGCATTTCTCACTATTTTTTTAAAATATATTTTATTGATTTTTTACAGAGAGGAAGGGAGAGGGATAGAGCGTTAGAAACATCAGTGAGAGAGAAACATTGATCAGCTGCCTCCTGCACACCCCCCACTGGGGATGTGCCCATAACTGAGGTACATGCCCTTGACCAGAATCGAATCCTGGACCCTTCAGTCTGCAAGCCAACGCTCTAGCCACTGAGCCAAATCGGTGAGGGCACTATTTTTTTTAAAACGAGCTTCTTTAGCCTCTTGGCATTCAGTACTCTTTGGAATCTACTATCAATTCTTATCACCAATCAAAGCTGATATGATGAGCCCTTGGCTGGGTAGCTCAGTTGGATAGAGCACTGCCATGTTATGCCAAGGTTGTGGGTTCAATTCTCTGGGCAGGGCACATATAAGAATCAATCAATGAATGCATAAATAAGTGAAACAAATCTATGTTTCTCTCACGCCCTCTCTTTCTAACATCAATAAATAAAAAATTGTAAAAAGCGGATATGAGAGGAGAAATGTAGAATTACTATAATTGAAATAATTTATGGGGATGTAAATATCATTTTAAGAGGGTGTTTGCATTGTGACAGAGGGACCTATAAATTCATTTGAACCCCTAAGATTTGTGAGTGAGGGGTTTGATGGTACTCCTCATCTAATCTAAGCAGCTAGTCCTCTCTCCAACTCAGCCCCTTAAACTTCCTCACACCCCCTCACTCCCATGCAGCAAAGGTGGCAACTCAGCATACAACAGCGATTTGGTGCTCATTGTGAAAATTTCGAAACCCTAGAATTCAGAGAATGCTAGACATAGGGGAGGCAAGGAATGAGTTTTTGATCATTCTCTATACATTGAAAAAATATCCTTTGTAGATATTTTAGCGACAAAATATAAATCAGGTAATTAAAAGTGTTTCACATTTTAATGTGTGTTTGGCATGCGATTACTCCCTGTAATAAATGTTCTTCCTTGTACCTTCCTGTTTCCTGTCTCATCTGCCATCATGTTACTTGGTGTAAAAAAAATCTACTTCCTCTTTCAGATGGTTCTATCATAGTCTTTATGTCCTTCCTGTTCTGCTGTGCCTATCGAGTGCAGTGTTTTTTAATAAAACAAAGCAGACTTGCCTGGGGTGGGGGTGGGGACAGGCTAGAAGGGGTCCATGGGGAAGAAAGGGGCCATATGTAATACTTTCAACAATAAGTATTTTTTTGGAAAAGTTAACAAAAGTAGAGGGGGAAAAAACGAAAACAAAAAAACACTCAAGCAAAAGACTTGGTTCTTAGCCCCAGATGTATGACTCATGGGCTTAATGGTCTTGGGCACAACATTTACCATTCCTGCACCTCCGTTTCTCAGCTGAAAGATGGTGAGGTAGATTCACCTTGGGAAGATCCTTTTCAATTCCAAGAGTCTGTGATTTAAGTCCATGTTTACACATGTGCCATTGGCCTTTGCAACAACCTAATGGGGAAGGGGCGTAACATCATTCCCATGCTGACAATGAAGAAACAAGAAGTAAAGGAGGCTCAATGACTTGTCTGCTGTTGTACACCTGGCAGGTAGCAGTGCAAGGGCCTCACCCCAGGTATTAGCTGACTTTTATCTCTGCAGAGAAATCGAAGCCACCCTTTCTCTATGCAAAAGAGGACAATGAGGTCAAGTGGGTGAGATTTTTAGGTTCACTTAAGAAGTTATAAGCAGAGGCAGGTGTTCACTCTCTTCAGACATGGGATTGTCATTCACAGATAGGGCATACTGTATGTGGATCACACTGTTATTTTGTTTCACGGTATTACTATTTTCACCCAGAGTACCAAATCTGCTTTAGACCTGACAGTTGTTGAATCTCACCCAGGGGTGGAGGATCCTGCCACACAGATTATAAAAAAACAAGAAGAGCAGACTAACAGCTGTCGGGGGTGGGGGTGGGGGCAGATAATGGATGAAAAAAGGTGGAGGGATTAGCCCAAGAGCATATAGGCATAACCCACAGACAAGAGTGTGGTGATGGCCAGAGTGAAGGGGGGATGAGGGCTGGGTGGAGGCGGGCAAAGGCAGGGGGAAATGGGGATTATATATAATAGTGTAAACAACAAAAACAAAGTTAAAAGAAAAAGTTCATTAAAAATTCTCCTGAGAAGTTTGGCCATTTACCTACTCACATGCTCGCCTGAGAATTACATTGGTCTTAGTTGAGTCTGAAGATGCTTTTGTTTCCAATATATCATCAAGCCCATATTCCTAAACGATATGATTTTTCTTACTTGTTAGATAAATAAAATTATACTTTTTTTTCCTTGAGGAAACAAAAAAAGTTTGCTTTATTCTTCATACAGAAAAATGATGCTTTCATGCTGATATATGTGATCCCTCTATATTTGAGGAAATAATGTAAACTCTAGTATTTCGGTATTGATATTTTTGACATAATATTACATACTAGTCAATATAGCATATGCATCTATGAGTGTAAAGTTATTATTTTGTCAAACAAGGAAAAACAGAATATGAACCCTGGCAATGACAATGATTCACTTTGGCAAACGTAACCTACTCTATCTTTAATCAAAGTCTTCAGGGGGCATGGCAGGAGTTAGAGGAACAGAACCCTGGACGAGCAGTCTGAGGTTTCAAGCTCTGTTCCTGGCCTTGGCCACTGATTCACTCACTGACCATGTGCCTATCTGTTGACCTCTCTTCAGTTTTCAGAGGTTAGAATTTAGGAGTGTTTCCTCATTCACTAAATCTGTGAATGTGGGTATATAATTTTGTTTGGAGGGGGGAAATTGTAAAAAAGGAGCATAGGGGAAACGGCAATACTCGAGTCTTAGACAACTTAGCATGAAGCATAACTAGTATTTTTAAGAGAATTTATATTTAATTTCACTATTTCTAAATGTTGTCTATGCTTCTCCAACCTTGTCTCTTTCTCATTTGTTAAAAAAAAAAATCCATCAGTTTAAGAGAGGGAAAAAGAGGAAGGAAATAAAGAGGGATTTTGTTTTCTCTTCATGCCCTCCTATCTCTAGAAGCCTGACCATGCTCTTTCCTAATGACCTGGTTGAGTGTTATTTGGAGGGTTAGGGCAGTTGCACATTAAATGGAAGGAGGAATTCCTCATTTTTGAGAAAAGGGAAAGCCCCACAGATTTCAAAATCCTTTTCAGAGCTTGCCTCACTCCTTCATTTGGTTCAATAATAGCTGAGTGCTGCACATCATTAGCTCTGAGGATACAAAAACAATGGAGGGATGAAGGCCTGGGGTGGGGAGAGAGCAGGAGCAGGCGCAGGGTAGAGGGGGTCGACCCTATAGGAAAATATGGGGCATCTGTAAAAGTTTCAACAATAAAGATAAATAAAAACAACTAAAAATACAAAAACAATAAAGAGACAGTGTCTGAACCCAAGGAACCACCAACATCTCAGGGGCATGAGATCTTTAAACACATTTTTATACTACAAAACAGTGAGTGTGAAGAGGAAAGAGAAAAAAGAAGAAAAAAAGACATAAGAGGACAGCATTGAGGAGATGGGTATCTAGAAAGAGTCAAAGCAGTGATTTATAAGTGAACTTTGCTGGTCAATGGAAGCAAGAAAAGAAGGTCATTTTTTCCCATACTGTAAGTTTTATAGTAATGGGTTTTAAAAATGAATCTTTAATCAAACTGAATTGTACAGCAGGCAATGTGCCAGGCAGCAATAAAATCTACAGAAAGTATCAATTTTGGAGTTGGATAGGTAGAATTATAACTCCATCTCTGTCTATAGGTATGACCTTGGGCAAGTTGCCTGACCTTTCAAAATGTTTCTTCATTTAGAGAATGGAGATTATAAAAAATATCTACACCTACTGGGGTTGTATGAAGATTAAATCAGGGAATACATGTAAGTACCTAACTCAGTCCTTGGCATCTGGTAAGATGGTAAGTGTTCAATAAATCCTCGTTACTATTAAGTATTCTATGTACATTTTCTCATCGAACTCTTGCAATAACCCAATGGACAGGCATTCCTAAAAGCAGGTCTATGTGAAGAGTACAAAGAGCACAGGAAGGTAAGTCCTAAACCACGAAAGACTCTGTGTGCCATATAAGAACTTCAGGGTGTACGTAGTAAGCAATGGAAAATCTTTAAGGATTTTACAAAGAGAGAACCAATACGTTGTGTGCTTTAGAAAGATCATTAAGTGTGGAGAATGGCTGGATGGGCAAGGAGAAAGAGGAAAGGTTAGGAGTCCAGTTAGGAACTCCTTGTAGTAAATCACTCTGAGCAATAGGAGTATGGGAAATCCTAACGGCAGCACTACAGGCCTGCAGAAGGGAAGGCTGGCAGATCCCTGTGCCTCCAACCCCCACCTCTTCCTACATCCCATCATGGCACAAGCTTTAGGACTTGCCTCAATGCAAAGGCTCTCAGCTATGAATGGCACAACCACTGGTCATCTCTTCAGATTGGTTCTCTTTGTTACTAAGCAGCATGAGGTTTTAGTCACCTCTGAAGAGGCAACAAGCAAGGTCCCTGGGGGAATGGGAAGAACTAAATATCAGTGTGGTTGTTTCTTAGCTGCAGGGAAGAAGCAGAAAAAAACAGATGCTCTAAAAGCATTTGGGTAGTTTGACATCTTTTTTTTGGGGGGGGGGGTTGGCGGGGTCATCTTTATTTGATAATGGTGTCATCATAATTAATTAACTACATTGATTCAAAAGTAGTAAATCATAAATAATAGAATTGATGTAAGACACAAATATAGATTTACCACCACACACATAGTGTCTTCATGTTTTTATATTTCAAAAAGGCAGTTTTTCTTATCTCAGGGTTTAATGTTTCCACTATAAAACAGTAATCCTGTTCTATTATTTTTGCTGGAGATTCTCAATAGTAAAAGAGCAAGGAAGGCCTGGCCAGGTAGCTCAGTTGGTTAAAGTATCCTCCTGATACACGAAGGTTTGTGAGTTCCATCCCCAGTCAGGGCACATACCAAGAAGCAACCAATGAATGCATAAATAAGTGGAACAAATTAATGTTTCTCTCTCTCTCAAAAATAAAATCAATCAATAATTTTGTTAAAAAAGAGCAAAAAATGCAAGGGAATTTTTAAACACACTGAAGGCTACTCTTCTCTCAAAATACCAGAAACTAGTCCTGGCTGGTGTGGCTCAGCGGGTTGGGTGTCGTCCCGGGTACCACAAGGTTGCCAGTTTGGTTCCTGGTCAGGGCGCATGCCCAGGTTGTGGGCTCCCTCCACCACAGGGGGTGTGCAGGAGGCAGCTGATTGATGTTTTGCTCCCACATTGATTTTTTCCCTCTTTCTCCCTCTCCCATCTTCTCTCTCTAAAAATCAGTAAAAATCTTAAAAAAAAATACCAGAAGCTAGAGAAGGACTTGCTTATGTACCAGCATCTGAAGATGTGCCTTGAGGAATCTATAAGAAACCAAGTTTTCTTTGGAAATATCACCTTTTCTATCCCGAATTCTTATGTTTCTACATGATTCCAGCTCCATTTTGCTTATCAAGACATAAGCATGGATTGCCTGGATATCAGGTGTTTGCATAACATGTGTATGTACTTTGAAATACATATTGTTGCTGACATGAGAGGTGACAGCTGGAGAAGTCAGGACATGGAGGAGAGAAAGATCAGAGGACTTTATATTTTTCAGGATTTCCAATTTTAAAAATGATAATAGGAAAAAAGTGTCCTAGCACTTTAAAAATGTTATTGAAAATCATGATGTATCTAAAATGCAGGGGTGGGGAAAGGTAGGCTTACAGTTGTTATACCAATAAATGATACAATAATTATTAAATAATAATACAAGAATAAACTGTTGTGCATACTCACAACTGTAAACCTACATTTGCCAACCTCTATATATGCTAATTTCACACAGAAAATAACAGTTGTAGAGAAAATGGAAAATATAAAAATAATAAGCAAGAAACAGAAAATATATATTTTATAAATTTCCAAAAATATCTTAATTTTATCATCTCCAATAGGTGAAAAGGGTTTTTAATTAATAGGCCAAGATAGTAAATATCATATCACTACATAATAACCTAATGTAAAACAAATTAAAAATGCATCTTTTTTGTTGAAAGTGTTACAGATGTTCCCTTCTCTCCCTCCCCCCATTGACCCCTCCCACCCTGCACATGCCCCTCCCAGGCCTTCACCACACTATTGTCGGTGTCCATGGGCTATGTAGATATTCCTGGTTAATCACTCCGCCCACCCTTACCCCCATCCCCTTCTGCCTTCCTCCTGAAATTCAACAGTCTGTTCATGCTTCTATGGCTCTGGATCTATTTTGTTCATCAGTTTATTTTGTTCATTAGATTCCACATATGAGTGAGATCAGATGATACTTATCTTTCTCTGACTGGCTTATTTCACTTAGCAGAATACTCTCCAGGCCCCTCCATGCTGTCTCAAAAGTTGAGAGATCCTTCTTTTTTACAGCTGCATAGTAAGTATCTTTGTACTTAAAAGGAAGAACATCTGGTTAACTGCATAACCCTCACTTGCCTCTAATAAGTGGGCTTGATAGCTTCAAACCTGAGATATTTCTAATGTCTAGACTGTTTTTTCAATTTTATAAATTATTTCCTTTTTTTCTCTTATAAGAATTTACCC
>NW_006288434.1:156208-164648 GCF_000327345.1 Myotis davidii
CCACACACACACCAAATAAAACCTGGAACTGAGCAACATAGTATTTCTTGGTGAAAATAATTTTTTATCCTGAAAATTATAGAAAGATTAGTATTTTAAAACCTATGAAATTAAGAGAAAATTTCAAGCACATTGAAGAGAAAAAGTATGCATTAAATATAACTGAAGTTCTAATAATAGGCTACTACAAATAATCAAATATCTTTTTATAATAAAGTAAGCATACAAAATTAAAAGAATACAGTTCAATTTTTTTTTTAATTTTTAAGTGTCCCATGTGTCATCATTTCCACGAATTAGGGTAACAGAATTGACCAGATAGCACAGAAATACCTTGGTGACTTAGGTAGTTCAGACTAGGAGACCTCAACTATCATTGCCCCAGTTCAGGCTGTCAGCATCTCTCACTGAACTAACCTGTCCTGTTTTCCTCAAATTCATGCTCCAGAGGGAATACTTGAAAACTTAAATCTGATGGGGAACAAAATAAGATGCATACACTAGCTATGTAGCAGAATTAATAACGTGGCTGAACAGAGGGTATAGATTCTTGATCTACACTCACACGCTGTTAGGAAAACTGAGGTTACCTTTTCTTTTATTCATTGTAGTAAATCTCTGTTGATCAGCGATGAGCCCTTACTTACACCAAAGCCACAAATTCATTTCAAATCTGTGCTAAAAGGCAGTTTCGACTTCTTGACAATTTTGATAAAGCATGGGGAATCAGAATATAGCCCTCTTTAAGCAAGTTATGTAACATTTATATATTATAGTTTCCTTATATGTAAAAATAGAAACATTAACTTTGTCTACTTAGGGATTTTATGGAACTTTAAGTATAATGAAAATGTATGTTAAAGGTTTTCACAAATTATGCAGTGCCGAGCAAATTCAAGTTATTCCCTATTATAGATAGTAGTAGACTTACAATTGAGACCCACCAAGAACAATTCCTGTGCTTGTAGACATTAATGGGGGTTAATTATGAGTGTACATCAAATCACCGGCTAACTCTGAGACTTTCTCTTGTACTATTACCAATCCCAACTCTCCCACCATGATATTCCTTTGAAAGTGATGATTTAGACAAAACTCTTTGTCATATAATAACACCAAAATCCACTGTTAGATATGAATACATTAATTTTTCCAAAGCCAAAGCCTATGTAATTTACAGATTGATATATCTCTTAAATGGAAGAAACAAAGATAGGAGAAGAATTGGGAATCTAAGTAACATACTTTTACTTCCAGGGAGCTGCTGTGGGCTGTGGATCTACTAATTGAATGAAGTAGATAAGCTGTCAGAGCCTGGCATGGATTCAGCATAGGATTCAAAATAGCCAGGACCCTTATAGCAGGAAGCTTCCTGAAGACAGATTTCACAGTTCCCCTGGGATGTCAGACAATGCATATCATTGTTTCTCATAATTAAAATGCAGAACTTATTCCTTTTTCTTGGGACAAATTCTATAACTTCTTTTTCTTCCTTCTCCCCAACTTTTCACTCACATGGAAGTCAGTCTAATAATGTTTTGTTTAATGTTGATGCTTAAAATTTACAATTGAACAGCATTTCAACATTAATAAAGTGCTCTCATAAACACTTAATAGTCAATATTTTTACTGGTTCAGTATTTTTTACAAATTGTTCTAACAGTCCAGTGATGGAGAAATTATTCAAATTATTTCTGTTCTTCCATGTATAATTTCAAGCTCTGAGAATAATTATTGGATCAGTAAGTACACCTAAGAGCAGAACTATAACTTGAGCCTCGTTCTCTAGTAAAAAAAACCCCACAAAACCTGCAATCTTTCCATTTCAGTAGTTCAATATTGGTAAATAAATTACTAATAAGGTTCTCTGAGTATTTTCCAGACGTGTTCAGTCAAGACAGATGTCCAAGAACAGGTAGAAGCACAGTGGCAAAGCAATCAGGGTGAGGAAAGCAGTGAGAAAAGACCAATATTGGCTACGAATAAGTCACAAAACAAACCGAGAATACGCTTACAAGTATAAATGTGAAATGTATAGCCTTAGGCATGTATACAAGTCATAGGCGTATCTATTTTTTACTACAATATGTCACTAACCCAAGACAGCATTGAATATAAGATGCACCACCAAGAAAGAAAACAAAACAAAACATTGGCCAATGAAACTATGATATGCTATTGATCATAAGATACTTTCAGATTTAAAAAAATTAAAAGGTAAAATAAAGGTGCATTTTAGAATCAAGGAAATATAGTACTGGTCACTGCAGAGGGTATGGAAATTTTCAAAATCAGTCATAATCCAGCCTTCCTAGACAGTCAATAAGCATTTATTAAGTGCCTATGGATGGGCACAAAGAAGCAAAATGCATCATCCAGGGAAGAGGCTTAAGTGCTGCACATGAAATATTAATCACTATCCTTCAGCTTCACAATGATGAGCACTGCTGAACAAAATAGATCCACTCGTGCAAAAAGATGTCCCAGAGTTACAAGTGCCTGGAGGGTGTAAGGTAGAGGGAGGAGAAGAGGGAGAAGAGGAGTCAAGAGGAGGAAGCAGCTAAGGAAGGGAAAGATGGGTTGGAGGGGAAGCAGCAGAATGGGAGGGGGTGTCTAATTTAACCAAGGGCTCCACTGAAACTTAAGAGTGGTCTTTATCTTATCCGCATCAGAGCTGAACTTATAAAATGGATTTGCTCTCACATATGTGAAATGATGCTTTAAAACATCAGCTTTAAAAAGGACTTCGAAGATTTTTGCAACATCTATAGTTCCACGTGTAATACTGGAGATTTTTTCCTATTCCAGAGTATTTTTTAAATCATGAAAGTTGACTAGACAATTTTAATACCTCTCATATTAGAACTAAATGTTAATTGATTAAATATTGGGCATTGCTTAGAAATTAAATGTTGTTATGGCTGGTTATCAACCTCCTTAAACGTTTTAGATCTTGTGATTAAAATTAAGAAGTTGTTTGCACTGAAACTAATCCTCTAAATATTTTACTTGGGCATTTTGTATGTATTATGATTATCATCCCAGAATCTGAGCTGAACTGGAAAAATGAAATTAGACTGTTTATTTCTAATTAAAAACATTTCTGTTTCTGCAGTGAGAACTTCATAAATAAATTAATCTATAATGCGAAATAATTGCTTGTGGAATCACCCAAATAAAAAAAGATACTCAACCTTTTAGCCGTGCATTATGTTCATGAATTTATTATTAATTTGAGAAATAATATCCTGCAACATCATTAAGCTTCATGCCTAAGTGGTAAACTATATTATACATTCTGCTGTTGTCACACAGTTGCTTGTGATTTGAGGAAAACTAACTTAGTAATGGTAATTACCTCTTTTGAAAGGAAAAACTATAAATAAATAACGTAGAGCAATTTCATTTCTAAAAGTCAATACTGAATTCCATCTGCTGCATGCCATTAAAAGTGAAAAAAATTCCTTACATGCCTCAGATCTTTTTATATCTTTATTCCTCCTATTTTAAAAGTACAGGTAAGTCCATTAATAATAATGTTGACTAAAATAAAAAAAATAAGACAAAAACCTCTTATCTCATTCGCTCTTCATTTCTCTGGCGCTGACAGAACTTAAAAGAATAAAATGCAAAAGGAAAACAAAGACCATTAAGCAAACTTTTAAGAGTGTGGTTGGGAGAACCTGGTGAAATGTATTACCAGTCTTTGAAACCCAGAGCGCAGTGGTGATAAAAGCATGAGCATGTGACTTCATCACTATCATTACCCAAGTTGTGCACAAGTGAAGGGCAAGGCAAGGCAATATGGAAACCTTATTGGCTGATTTCCTGCGACTGAATGAGAAAAGTCAGAACCGACTGGTTATAAATGTCCACTGGACGTGAACACAGACTCAAAATCTCTAAATCTGAATCTATTTTGGGGAGTGCCCTCTCATGGAATCCCAGCAGCTGCAGCTGCAGCAAATCACAGAGAAATAATATACATGCCCAGAAAGCCCTTTTTTATACTCTATATTTAATGAGTATTTCAACAGAGTTACTTCCCAACTACCTCCCCCCACCCCCCCACCCCCCAAACATTGCCTTTCTGGAGGTGGTAGCCAACAGATCCATATAGTTCATCTGGATTTTGAAAACAGAACATAAAGTCAGCCTTACCTGACTTTCCAGAATGACTTGCTTCAAGCTGAGAGCACTTACCACATACCTTTCTGCGGGCAGAACATTTCGGAGCTGCTCCTTTCAGAATACCGAGACGCCAATATGCCACCCTCAGGAAGGGAATCGGGGATTGTGGTCCCTGTGCTTCCCTGGGAAATATAACACTTCCTTTCTGGGAGCGTGTCTGGGCCCTGACCCCTGGTGGCAGTGTGTCTCAGAGATTTCTGTTTCTGCACACGGTCCCTGCCTTATGACTCTGGGCTTCCTCTTGGCTCACAGAGCACTTTGGAAACAGTGCCAGCATGCTCCACATAATATGCTGCTAAGTTGTCCCTATAAATTTACCATGAAGTGAGATAACAGAACTGAATACTAACTTCCGTACAGTTTCTTATTGTAAAGTATATCTATGGCATCGCACCGCCCCCTTCAACAAATCTCTTTTATTTACTTCTAATAGCAGTGGCAGGCAGTAGCCTCGATAAGGCTGGGTATCCTGTAAGTTGTTGGTGTTTTGTACCTTTACAGATATTTAAATGCTGCTAGTTCATTGTCCAAACCCAAGTTCAATTCCACCTCCTGCGCCAACCCCAATGCCCCCTGCCCAAACCTTCCACGGCATCGTCATGATATAGTACACATTACTTTGCAGTATACTTATTTCTTTCTGTATTTTTTTCCCAACGAGGACAAAGAATTCACCACAACACACATTATAGTAACTGAATGAATGGATAAGAGTCATAATTACTCTCTCCTTCCTACTTGGCCTCCCTCTCTTCTTAAAAAAATTGATTTTTAGAGAGAAAGAGCAAGGAGAGAGAGAGAGAGAGAGAGAGAGAGAGAGAGAGAAACATCAATGTGAGAGAGATACAAAGATAGTTTGCCTCTTGCACACGCCCAACTGGGGATAGAACCTGCAACCTTTTGGTATACGGAACGACGCTCCAACCACTGAACCACACCAGCCAGGGCTTGGCCGCACTCTTAGTCCACATTCCGTGTTAGCCCTCTGAAAGCAAAGCGCATGATTGACAGCCTGGCTATCTGACTGCCTGTTCATTTCCTTAAACTTCAGTCCTGGAGAAGATTTTAGTGGAGGTTTTCCATTTATTCTCTCCTGTCATCACATTTTTATGAAATCCTCCAAAGGCAGCTCACTGAGATATACTCATATTATAATACTATATTTTGTTGGCGGGGGGGGGGGAGGTTGGAAAGGATCACAATCATTGGGCAGAGAAAATGTCAGCTCAGTTGGTAAAAATCCCTCCCCAGTCCAAGGTCTACTGGATGCCAAAATGGGGGGAGGGAGGTTTTAAACGCAAGTGAAAAACATATACAAGTCATTAAAAAATGCGTGCAGTTAGTACATTGTAATGAACTGACAATGATTATAAAGGAAACAGTCACATTACCATCAGTTCATAACAATGGCATTCTACATAATAATAATGATCCCAAGATTTTGCATGCAATACAGAACTGATGGTCCTGCCCAAGTTCTGACAGCTCCATTATAAGCTACTCATCGACTAGTTAAAGTGCCTGAACAAGCCAACCTGTTTTTAGAGAGAAATGGTATAAGTTGGCAATATGATTCATTCTCAATTCAAAATGTATGATGCCTATTCTCCATGGAGCTATGTTTATATCAACTACAAACTCTTTATTTGGCTCCTTTATGAGTTCAGAATTCCCTGTGAATGCCATTAAATAAATAAGACAGACTACGTAAAACTTCTAGAAATGTTCCTGACACTGTGCTATAATGAGGTATTTAATAGATATTAATTTCCGTGCCTTTCTTTAATGGTGCGATTGGCTTATTCCAGTCCTAGAGATCATTTCACTACTTTAAAGTAATGCTAATGACAGTGCCTTCCAAATATGTAATGCTTTCATTTACAAAATGCTTCACCTAATATTTTCATATTATGAACACAAACATCCTGGGAAATACTGTTTACTCTCAAAGTTCTGCTTAGTTAGCTCTGTATGGAAAATTAATGAGAGACTGTTTCCTTGCAGCTATATATGTTGAGGAAAAAGAAAGGGCAAAAGTTTTTTTGAGATGCTCTGATGTTCATCTTCAAATAACTTAGCATAGCTGCAGACTTCCAGGAAACAACAGCAGCAGACAGAAGGCAGGAATGAGTTAGTTAGCTCTCTATTATTTTTATAAAGCAAGACTTCATATTAGAAGAAACTCACACACAAGAAGACTCTTTAAAAAAAAATAATGGTTTCCAGCCTCTGTAGAAAATACAAAAGGAGAGTTTTACATATTTACCTCTCACATAGGTGGTAACGTTTTCTATATTGGCATTGTGTTTCAATCTGAACGAGAGCTATACAGACACACATACCCACTCACTCATATCAAACACTCTTGTGAATTTGTCATATGCAGGTACCTACAGAAGCAGATATTTGTCTCTCTATGTGCCATATCTACGCAGACACATACTTCCCAATATTTTGTCATTTGCTCCTTGTTGCTCCCCTTAGGAATCTGATAGAAACTAGACCTGCATCACTTGCCAGCGAGCTGTATTCTTTCAAGACTAAAGAGAAGTTTTCATTGTGCTCAGAGCTGTCCTTCAGGCATCTGATGAACATAGCTTCCAGGGAAGAAACACTGGCTCTTGGGTGTTGCTTTCTCTTCGCTGCTCATCAGCTTTGGGACCCAGGTTCCTAAGAAGCTCTGATATAAAAATACTTTTAATGCTGTGGTTCACAATGCCACTGCTTCCTCATCTCCTCTAGTTTTTATTCTATATCCTTGTTCTAGTTCAGTTTTTTATTCATTTTCCTAGTTTACTTCTCGATTTACTTTCCTTATACACAAGATGTAGATCGACCAACTTATAATCATGTAAGTTATTGTCCTGTTTTTTTGAAAGTATTTTTTCAATTTTATTGTGGTAAAAAAACACTAACCTGACATATATCCTCTTAAGAAATTCTAAGTGCACAATACATTATTGCTTACTATGATGATGTGACTTTCAATGTTTAACTTTGTTGGTTTAGTTTTTACGAGATGGATAAATCGGTTTAATTACATAATTAGAGCTTGTTTGAATGCAACTTTTTTGTTTTTGAAATGGTAGGGATAAGATCCTTTGCTAAAGAAAAATTTATGATGCAAAAATCTTTCCAAGACTTGGGTAATTTTGGAATCATGTGACCTCGGCTATTTATGGATGGTAATCGTTGGCAAGTAGGATTATGAAAGTACTTCTGCTAATATCACGTTAGAATGCCAAGGATACAGTCTTAACCTGAGATGTGAATTTCACTTATGCTGTGCACCCTTATCAAAATGCACCAGAAAGAACAGTTTTTCTTCTTAAATGAGGTGCCAGATGGGAAATAGACGTGGTCCCGACGCTGAGGGGTAAACGGTGTCAGTTCTGAAGCAAGGCTGGCCAGGGGACGGGTGCAAGGGAAGACAGGAGTCACATCTAGCTTCTCTACAAGAAAGGTCACCTGCCAAATATTTAATTTCACTTTTGAACAGAGAGGGTGTTCTCAGAGCAACTCCTAAAAGAAAATTTGAACTGCTTATAGTAGCAATTATTATTGGCTAGCCATAAGGTACTTCAAGTGAGTTAGGCTTCCGAGAAAATACATACTTCACAACATTCCTGTAAGCTTTGCCTGTATAAAAGAGCTTTCACCAAGCCAAATCGGGTAGCATGTAACACATATTAATGTTTCCTGAGCAACGAGGTGTCTGAGGCAGCCTTAAACACTGGGCTTACAGTGGTGATTCGGCCATCTGATAGCCACAGCCTTTTTTAATTTTCTTCTCTCTTTCTCCTTGTGAACATACTTTCTGACTAAAGAAAAAAAAGTCCCTTAAAGTTCCGTGTCTTTCCTTTGGGAAAGATGCCTCATATTGAGCAGGAGCACGTTTTCCATCCTCTTCTTCCTTCCTGTTAGATTCCTCAGCAACCTGCACTAAGCAGTCAGCTCGCTCCCTGCTTTCTCTGGGCTGTCTTGGTGAAGGCAGCATTGCACAGCAAAAAGCAGTTAACATTTCTGTTCCTCCACTTTACAGTCATGAGGCCAGATGTGAATTACTGGACTCTATGCTTCTCAGTATTCCCATCAGTGAAAATAGGATTTTATACATTCACTGGTTGACTGTTGCCTGTGCCCTGACTGGGGATCAAACCCACAACCTTGGTGTATTAAGATGACGCTCTAATCAACTGAGCTGTCAAGCCAGGGCTCTCTTATTTTATTTTAAATTTGCTTCAAATTG
>NW_006288434.1:165739-167312 GCF_000327345.1 Myotis davidii
TATATTTTTTTTTTTTAAGAAAGTACCAATCAGGAAAAGATAAGAGATAGTATTGAGCAGGGACAAAGTCCTTTGTAGTAGGCAGACAGACATGAGCAGAATAGGAACCATAGGCAGGAACAGAAGGTCACCAGGGTGGAAAGCCCCAGGTGCCTAGCAACATGCAAAACTGGGATGACCTTTCCTCCCCTAGCATATTGCGGGTCAAGAGGTTTGGATCCTTCCCTCACCTTTTGTCCCCTGGCATGTTGCTCGTCATGTTGTAGAGCCCCTTAGAGGAGGAACAAGGGGTCCAGAGAAGAGCCTCATATGAGTCCCATACAAGCCCCTGCACAACCATCCACTTAAGCATTAAGCCCTCAGGATAATGACTTTCCAACCTACAGCAACTGATCTTAGGATTAAAGCCTCAGGTCTGTTGACCACAGAGTCAGAGAAGATGACGCTCTAATCAACTGAGCTGTCAAGCCAGGGCTCTCTTATTTTATTTTAAATTTGCTTCAAATTATTGATTTGATCAGACTTGGGTTGCCATGGACATTTCCTAGAGGAATGTTGCCTAAGTTGAGATTTAAAGGAAGAATAAGTCAGGCAAATAGGATTATGTATTGAAAAGTAGTGGGAGCAGGGAAAAGTGCTCAAGGCAGAGAGGCTCAGAAGCAAAGGCCTTCAACAGAAAGAAGCCCAGTGCGATGCAGAATGCTATAAGGGAAGGTGAATTAGGGTAGAGAGAGAGGAGAGAGGTGAGATCAGAGAAATAAATAAGAGCCAGGACCTTCACGTGCCTTGTAAATTATACTGAGGGTTTAGATTTCAATCTGAGGGCAGTAGGGAGACAGAACATTGAAGGAAACTCAGGTTAAAAGGGGGCCAGTATAAAACCAATTATGGAAAGGTTGGGTTTGAAATACCTGTGTGATATCCTATTGGATATGTACAGTAAGCAGTTGAATTTATGGGTCTAGAGTTTATAATAATCTTCTCAGCTGGAAAGTTAGATTCAAGCATCATCTCTTCACAGATGTGCATTAAGATTGCTTAGGATGCTGAAACCGGTTTGGCTCAGTGGATAGAGCATCGGCCTGTGGACTGAAAGGCCCAGGTTCGATTCCGGTCAAGGGCATGTACCTGGGTTGCAGGCACATCCCCAGTGGGAGATGTGCAGGAGGCAGCTGATCGATGTTTCTCTCTCATGGATGTTTCTAACTCTCTATCTTTCTCCCTTCCTCTCTGTGAAAAATCAATAAGATATGTTTAAAAAAAAAATAACCAACTTAAAATGATCAATGTCCCAAAGAGGCATATTTTGGGGTGACAAACACTGCTCCCTTTCAGGGCCATCTTGGACTCTGTCCTTTGCAACCAAGTCCAGTCTATGACTTGCCCCTTGAGTATTTCAGATAATCCTCTTTCCCCTTTCTAGTCCCTTTTACGTTATTATTTTTAAATGGGGTTTTAAATTGACTTTAGAGAGAAAAGGAGGCGGGAGGGAGAGAGAGAAACATCAATGTGTGATAGTGAAACATTGATCAGTTGCCTCCCGTATACACTCCGACTGGGGATTGACGCTACA
>NW_006288434.1:168022-169783 GCF_000327345.1 Myotis davidii
TCAGGATAATCTTTCCGACCTACAGCAACTGATCTTAGGATTAAAGCCTCAGGTCTGTTGACCACAGAGTCAGAGTTTTGGTCAAATTAGAGACAACATCTAGGCCGCAGTTGTGTTTCAGCTCCAGGCCCAGAAAAGCAGCAAAACCAGGCTGAGTGATACCATGGCTGACATCAGAAGGAGCTGCAGTGGTTAATGACTCCCTTCCCTGGCACCGACCAATCAGTAGAGACTATGATCATGAAAGGACACACCTGGGAAGCTGATGAATAGTCTATTGAGACCCTCCCCTGAGACCTCCAGATAAAAACCCTCAAGACAAAGGACCCAGCACCTCTCTCTCTTTTGAGCATTTGCCATTCCCCAGGGCACACTCTATCTCTCTCTGGAGCAAGCCTTTGCCTTTTGCCTTTTCCTTCCAGGCACATTGTCTCTGCCTTTCTTTCTCCTAAGCTCCAAGGGCCCTTCTTTTGCCTCTGTAACTCATTTCCTGAACCCATACAGCCCAGCTGGATCACTTTTTTTGACTTTAAAAAAAAAATAATAGTTTATTGATTTTTAGAGAAAGAGAGAAAGGGAGAGAGAGAAACATAGATGTGAACATCCACGGGCTGCCTCCTGTGCACCCCCTATTAGGGATCAAGCCTGAAACCTAGGCATGTGCCCTTAGGATGAACATATGCTCATATATTCTTTACCTAGATTCAACTATTGTTAATATTTTATGCCATTTGTTTTATATTTTCTCTTTCTCTCTCTGTCATACATACACACACATACCCACCCACCCACACATAATGTATTTATTTGCTGAAACAGTAAGTTACATGCATCATGGCCCTTTGCCCCTAAATAGTGAAGGAAATCCTCCCTCTGAATATGGATATTCTTTTACAGAACTACAATGCAATTTTCAACTTTAGTCGATTTCTTCTGCCATGTCTAGCTTTCACAATTACACAAAATATAAGAAGTAGTTGATTTTGCTTGCATTTTCCTTCCGATAAAAGAGGTAATAAAGTTTGAAAAGCGATTTCCTTATATTACTGAAGTCTATTTCTTGCAGCCTTAAAAAATTCTAAAGATTTCATCATCTACATAAGGGCAAAGTCAGCATGTGAATACAAACAAGTTGCCCAGGCTGACCTCCTTTGTATAGTATTTGCTTTGATGCTTCTTTATGAGCAAAAAGCTTCTTAAGGCCCCAGAGAGCATTCTTCCTATTATTAAGATCATCTAGTTTCATATATATATATATATATATATTTTTTTTTTTTAAGAAAGTACCAATCAGGAAAAGATAAGAGATAGTATTGAGCAGGGACAAAGTCCTTTGTAGTAGGCAGACAGACATGAGCAGAATAGGAACCATAGGCAGGAACAGAAGGTCACCAGGGTGGAAAGCCCCAGGTGCCTAGCAACATGCAAAACTGGGATGACCTTTCCTCCCCTAGCATATTGCGGGTCAAGAGGTTTGGATCCTTCCCTCACCTTTTGTCCCCTGGCATGTTGCTCGTCATGTTGTAGAGCCCCTTAGAGGAGGAACAAGGGGTCCAGAGAAGAGCCTCATATGAGTCCCATACAAGCCCCTGCACAACCATCCACTTAAGCATTAAGCCCTCAGGATAATGACTTTCCGACCTACAGCAACTGATCTTAGGATTAAAGCCTCAGGTCTGTTGACCACAGAGTCAGAGTTTTGGTCAAATTAGAGACAACATCTAGGCCGCAGTTGTGTTTCAGCTCCAGGCCCAGAAACGC
>NW_006288434.1:169927-175141 GCF_000327345.1 Myotis davidii
CCTCAAGACAAAGGACCCAGCTCCTCTCTCTCTTTTGAGCATTTGCCATTCCCCAGGGCACACTCTATCTCTCTCTGGAGCAAGCCTTTGCCTTTTGCCTTCTCCTTCCAGGCACATTGTCTCTGCCTTTCTTTCTCCTAAGCTCCAAGGGCCCTTCTTTTGCCTCTGTAACTCATTTCCTGAACCCATACAGCCCAGCTGGATCACTTTTTTTGACTTTAAAAAAAAAATAATAGTTTATTGATTTTTAGAGAAAGAGAGAAAGGGAGAGAGAGAAACATAGATGTGAACATCCACGGGCTGCCTCCTGTGCACCCCCTATTAGGGATCAAGCCTGAAACCTAGGCATGTGCCCTGACCAGGAATTAAACCGGAACCTCCTAGTGCATGGGGTAATGCCAGCCAATGGAGCCATCCTAGCCAGGGACCTCGGCTTTGTAAATAAACTTTTTTTTTTTTTTTTAATAATTTGAGTTCCGTGACTTTGAATTCTTTCTTTGCCAAACTCAAGTACTGAGGTTGTTGAACAGAGGTCCAATGACATTCTGGTGTTGTTTCATGACACACCTTCTATAAACTGGACTTAATGATTAGGACACCTTTAAGAAGAATCAAAATTAGAATTCTTAAAGATGCAATGCATCAAGCAATAGCTAGAGCAAAATTCACTAGGCAGTCGGTAAGAGTTCAGAGTAGAACAATATGTGTCCCATTAGTATTCTAAGCCTAACATGACCAGAGCTGAACAATGGGAGGCTTTCTTTTAGAAGTCCTTTTGCACCCACTTACAAAGTTGCTAAACTGGTTTCTTTGTGGGCATTTTGGTCAGAGAAGAAAAGCATGTTTTGGCTTGTCACTGGGTAATGAGAGTTGATCTCTAATGGAAAAGGAGCAGACTTATCAGGACTGTTTACCTTCATAAGAGCCCTAACTTAACGTGGCTCAAAGCCACCCACACATGGACAAATGGTTTTCTTCCCTTATCACTCCTCCTTTAAAAAAAAAAAAAAAAAACCATGAGAAATGCACCTGGATTAACCAGCAAGCCATTCCAAAGGCAGAGTATTAAGTCCTAGATCTTTGGTAAAAAATAGTACACATAGCAGTCTTTAGTTGCCCACAGAAACCACCAATAGATGACCAAACCAGGATCCATTTGTCATTAGGCTACTGAAGGTTTCCCTCTAAAGTACATAAACTCAAGAGAGCCTTCCTAGCACAGATACCTTAAACACAAAGTTAAAAGGTGGGGCTCCAATCCGCCCAGGTGGTTTAGTGGTTGAGTGTCGACCCATGTACTAAGAGGTTGCTGGTTCAATTCCTGGTCAGGAATCGATCCCCAGTGGGGGCCATGAAGGAGAGAGATGATCGATGTTTTTCTCTCATCCATGTTTCTATCTCTCTATCCTTCTCCCTTCCTCTCTCTCTAAAAGCAATAAAAACATAACAGAAAAGAAAAGAAAATGATGGAGTTCCAATGTAGTTGTAAAGTTAGGGGCTTTTAAATCAGACATAGCTGATTTTGAATTAGCTCTCTGCCAGTTATTTTGCAGCTTTGGCTTAATTATATAAAGCTCTCTATTCCCCAGTTCATCACTAGTAAAAAAGGAGAAATAACATCTAACTGCCAGGGCACTGCCTTAGGATTAAATGAGAGAATGTATGTAAACTATCTAAGCACAATGTCTGCCATATGGTAGATGTTTAAAAATAATTCCCTGAACCCTTCATGTGCTGACAAAGCCTGATTTAAGCAAAGCAGAAGGACTGGAGAGGAGGCACCTGGGACTGTGTTGGGTGATGGCACAAATCAGTGAAGGAAGAAAAGCAGGAGACAGTGAGGAGTCCAGGCAAGGGCACAAAAAGCTTGAACTTAGGACCAATGGGGGTGGGAGGTCTACTCTTTTCAGACTACAAGGCACATGGCTCCCGATGTTCACATCTGTGTGACAGAAAGAGAGAGTGGTGCTGTCCTTGAAGGGAGAGAAGAAGAAATGGCTTGAATAAAAAATGGTCATTTGAGACAGTTCAGTGTGGCTCAGTGGTTGAACATTGACCTATGAACCAGGAGGTCATAGTTCGATTCCCGGTCAGGGCACATGCCCAGGTTGCAGGTTTGATCCCCAGTAAGGCATGTGCAAGAGTCAGCCTATCAGTGATTCTCTCATCTTTGATGTTTCTATCTCTCTCTCCCTCTCCTTTCCTCTCTGAAATCAATAAAAACATATTTTTTAAAAAAAGATAATTTGAATTCTGGAGATATTTTCAGGGACTCTCAGAATTTTAGGGGGAAGTAGCCCAGCTCACACTGGACATGGGGTGCTTTAAGCTGGACAGAAACGTGAGCACTCACGTTCCCCTTTAGACAGTCAGTTACATATAGGTGAGTCGATACCGCAGCAGAAAATATGCTCAAGAAAAAAAGAAGTGTAGAGAGAGACCAGAACAGGAAGCCAGAGACCCTGTATGTGCATTTAGGTCAGGGAGAACAACCCTGTCTTTTATTTTTCAGCCTTAAAGGCAGAGCGCCAAAACAACTGTTTTGAAAGGTGTTGGAAGGCATCATGGGAGGGCTCTATGCTCATCTAGTTGCTGGGTCACTGGTCAGTTAGGATCTTCTTGCTAAAACAACAAAAAACATTCAGAGAGGGTTTCTTTCCTTTGGCAGGGGGCGGGGGGTTTGTTTGTCTACTTAGTGGCTAGTGCTCTGGTGTCATAGGCAGAACAATGGGTTCTCAAAGTGTCCTTGTCCTAATCCCCAGAGCCTACAAATATGTTCCCTTACACAGAAAAGGGGAAGTAAGGCTGCAAACCACTTGACCTTGAGAAGGGAAGTGATCCTGGTGGGCCCAATGGGATCACAAGGGTCCTCCTAAGTGGAAGAGGGAGACAGGAGAGTCAGCGTCCGAGTGATTCAATATGAGAAAGACTTGACTGGACTTTGCTGCCTTTGAAGATAGCAAGGGGGCCACTAGCCAAGGGTTATAATTAGAAGCCTCTAGAATCCTCTAGAAACTAGAAAGGAAACATAATAAAAGGATTCTACCCTAGAGACTCTAAGAAAGGATGCAGCCCTACCCACATATTGACTTAAACCAGGTGAGACGCATTTTGGACTTTAGACTTAGACTACCAGTCCTATAACATAATATATTTGTGTTGTTTCAAGCCACTCTCTCATTTTGGTGATTTGTTACAACTGCAATAGGAAAGTAATACATCCCTGGTAAATACTCTGGTGAATGTATACCATATCTGAGGCAGGCCCTATTAGTAGCGCCATTTTACAAAAGATACTCTTGTCCACTATTTCTCCCCCCTCCAAATCTTCCAAAATATCTAGAGAGGGGCCTTGGATCATCATCTTTTTTTCTTAGAAAATTCCTCAATATAGTTCTACTCATCTAAGGATACCTATGTCATGGTATAATGAAATGAGAATGGATTATAATCACATCTAATGAAAACAATATGCTTGTCATTGTGTTAGGATGACTAGTTATTTTTATCCGTTGCTTTCAACCAGGGAAGTAGAAAGGGCCTTGCCACAAATAACTAAGTGCCATTCCTTCAAGCGCAGTATTTATGTTGTTCCTTGAGGCTTTTAGCAATGACCTTGTTCACATATTAAATCCTAGCTATTTTTGTCCTGGCTCCTCCCTGACAGAATGTGGTTGGCTCAATTAAAGCAGGCCATTAGGCAAGCCTCCACGGACTCGTTGGAGAAGAAGGAAGAATATTTGACCTGTACAGATAGACCTCAGACAGGAACCAAATCAGCAATGCAAGAAACCAGTCATGCCCCGTCCTTATGTTTTAATTCCTACAGTTTTAATTTATAAATTATTCCTTTAAACATTTTTAGTTCTCGAGTGTAAATATTACTGATATATTTTATCTTGATGAATTCTACAGTAATAACCTCTTCTAAAAGCCTGCCTTTCCCAGTGACATCTTTTTCCTCACACCCCTTCAGCACAAGGGGATGATTCTGCCCTATGGCAAATTAGAAGTCTGAGGATCTCACACATCCTTCAATTCGTAAGGTTTCAAGAAATCTAAGCTGAAGAGAGCATTGTGTGGCTCTGCCCTAGTAAGTGATTGTAATCTGAGGTGGCTTTTTAGCCAGAATGGCATCCTGTGCTACCTCAAATCCTTTGTGGAAAGAGATGTGTGAATCATATCATATGTGTGTTCACAGGCCACGTAAACACAATCCCATGCTTGTGCACATCAGTTTAAATCATTTCTGAAGCGCTTCCCTCTTGGTATAACCTTCAGGCTTATTACATAAACTTTTTGGAAACCACTCCATGAGAACAAACAAAAACACTTATATAACTGTTATCAAAAGAAAGGCATGTCTTTTATGTTATTGCAAACAGCTGTACAACCATTTGCTAATCAGCTGTGTGCTGAAAAGGCAGTAAACAGTTTTATTCAGTAAAACTCTTCCTGTCTCCTCTTTGTCCCACATTTAAAATCATGCTATCCAGCACTTTAATGAAGCAACTGAGATGGGTTACTGCATACATTTCTGCATCTGTCCACAGTAAACAGAAGGGTGAGTTCAAAAGCAGTGATTTTAAGTCATAATTAGAGCAATACCAAGAGAATCTTACAGAAAGCTAAGAACCAATACTATGTATAATTTGGAGTATATCAATAATACTGTAGATGACAGAAAGGGAAAAGATGGTGACATCTACGAGTTGTTTGTAAAATTCACATAAGTATGCAGACTCGTCCAAAAACTTAACATTTTGTGTTTATTCTACTAAACCATGAACACGGAGAACAAGTTTTGCACTCCGTCCATTAACAGCAATGACCTTCCTCTAATCTTTCTATATAAAAGCTTAATATGCAAAGTGTCCCCTTGGGAGTTCGACTGACCGGGAGTTCCATCGATTGCTATGCGCTGACCACCAGGGGGTGGCGTGGAATGAAGGAAGGCCCCTGCCGGCGGCAGGCAGCTGAGGAAGGGAGACCCTGGCTGCTGGCCAGCAGCAGCTACAGACCCTATCCATGCACGAATTACGTGCACTAGGCCTCTAGTATAGCCATATTTTCTGTTCTTTTGGCAATTAACAGCCTATGTTTTTCTTTTATTATTATTATTATTATTATTATTATTATTATTAGTTAAGGTATTACAAATGTGTCCTTATCCTCCCCATTAACCCCCAACCTACCCCCCCCCACACACACACA
>NW_006288434.1:175330-176121 GCF_000327345.1 Myotis davidii
TGGGGGTAATTTTAAGTCAAGAGGGAAAACTGAAAATTTTATGGTTGAAAAAGTCATGAAATCACCAGTACGTATTGTATACATGTGTGTGTTTGTATATATAACATGTAGAGAAGTTTTAAGCACATTAAAGTATGTTTTAAGGAAGAACAAAAGGAAAGTCTATATGCAGAGGTTTGGACACTCAAACCTCTTTACGATAACTGTGAACCCCTACTGATAAACGGGATATGGGTGGGGGGTTATAAAGTGTATCTGTTTGCTTGTTTGTATACCCTGCTTTTTAGTCCTGTTATTCATATTAAACTCTACAATTTTAGTAGTTTTATTTACTGTGAGGTTTAGATGACAATAATGGAGGCACATTTATATATTTTGGGTCTAAAACCCCTAAGTTCAAGGTGATTTGAGTCCACTCCAGCTACAAATGGTAGACACATCTATGATAGCACTGAACTCTACATGTTCCCTTATTCAAGAGGTGGGTCCATGCTGGCATATGGTTCTGAGCTGACTGGATGATGAGGTCTCACCTGACATTTTAGTCAAAGGTTGTTCTTCCAGGAAACAGACATGCTGGGCATTCAGACACTCTCTCAAACTGAAATAGGAGATGAACTCTGGAGCTCAGACCATGTGTAGTTAGATCTCAGTTGAAGTTAGAACAACAAAAGCTGTGTTCAAGCTAATGGACACGGAGAGAAACCTGCCTGCTAGTATATACAGGAGAATGGAAGACCTGTAGAGAAAAGGGGAAGTCAAAGGGGAAGCTGGTGGGGGGGGGGGGGGGG
>NW_006288434.1:176166-177181 GCF_000327345.1 Myotis davidii
AGAGAGAGACGATCTTAGCTCCTGATTTTTCTATGACTTGAGTCCTGTCTCCACAAAGCATGGACTTCGGATGTCACTGCTAGACCAATCATTACCATCTCTATCCTTTTGCATATGATTGGGTCAGTTTTAAATTCTTAAGAGTTAGAGAGACTTGATTAGAAAGAACACTACCATTTTAAGAGTATGAAATAGTCTACTAGAAAATTTGTATATTTTCTCATTTGACCCTAATTAAAGTTCTTAAAAAAATATTACTCCTATTTTACAGGCAATACAAAGGAAGGAGGAAGGTATTTTCAACATTCTAGAATTTTGTCCAACACAGATTTTCAACTCAGGACTGCCCATCTCCATCACACCATACAACCACCACCATTCCGTCCAAAGAGAGCTGCTTCTCAGTCATTAACAAGGTTCCTCCACAATCGGAAATGCTCTTATTTTCCTAGTCACTGGCACCATGCCCAGAATTCCCCTAGGAGGGTGGGGCTTCCTCACCCCTAACACAATGGAGGCGGAGTTGCCATGGGAGGTCTTAGACCTCACCCCAATTCTGTACATGTGACTGCACTGCATACTGGGCTTGAGGTCATAATGGGTCAGGAGATCTTTCTGAAAGTCCAGGCAATGTTAAAGAACCATAGGCTTTTCAACTGACCTTTAAGCACACTGAGGATGGGACCATGTCTGTACCTGGTACATAATAGAAATTCAAATATCTAGAGTGTTATGGTCAATTTTATGCATAAACTTAGTTGATGATGTGCCCAGTTTTTTTAGTCAAACACCAGCCTAGATGTGGTTGTGAAGTTACTTTTTAGATGTTATTAACATTTAAATCAGTGGACATTAAGTAAAGTGAATTACCCTCCATAATGCGGATAGGCCTTAGCCAATCAGTTGAAGGCCTTAAAAGACTCCGTTTTCTTGAAGAAGGAGAAATTAGGCAACAAAACTGCAATATAGAAATCCTGCCTGCGTTTCCAGCCTGCCCAGCCTGCCCCATAGAATT
>NW_006288434.1:181033-181727 GCF_000327345.1 Myotis davidii
GTGGTTTTATTTATTGTGAGGTTTAGATGACAATAATGGAGGCACATTTTATATATTTTGGGTCTAAAATCCCTAAGTTCAAGGTGATTTGAGTCCACTCCAGCTACAAATGGTAGACACATCTATGATAGCACTGAACTCTACATGTTCCCTTATTCAAGAGGTGGGTCCATGCTGGCATATGGTTCTGAGCTGACTGGATGATGAGGTCTCACCTGACATTTTAGTCAAAGGTTGTTCTTCCAGGAAACAGACATGCTGGGCATTCAGACACTCTCTCAAACTGAAATAGGAGATGAACTCTGGAGCTCAGACCATGTGTAGTTAGATCTCAGCTGAAGTTAGAACAACAAAAGCTGTGTTCAAGCTAATGGACACAGAGAGAAACCTGCCTGCTAGTATATACAGAGAATGGAAGACCTGTAGAGAAAAGGGGAAGACAAAGGGGAAGCAGGTAGAGAGAGAGAGACAACCTTAGATCTTGATTGTCTATGACTCGAGTCCTGTCTCCACAAAGCAGTGACTTCGGATGTCACTGCTAGACCAATCATTACCATCTCTATCCTTTTGCATATGATTGGGTCAGTTTTAAATTCTTAAGAGTTAGAGAGACTTGATTAGAAAGAACACTACCATTTTAAGAGTATGAAATAGTCTACTAGAAAATTTGTATATTTTCTCATTTGACCCTAAG
>NW_006288434.1:181974-210150 GCF_000327345.1 Myotis davidii
GGTACATAATAGAAATTCAAATATCTAGAGTGTTATGGTCAATTTTATGCATAAACTTAGTTGATGATGTGCCCAGTTTTTTTAGTCAAACACCAGCCTAGATGTGGTTGTGAAGTTACTTTTTAGATGTTATTAACATTTAAATCAGTGGACATTAAGTAAAGTGAATTACCCTCCATAATGCGGATAGGCCTTAGCCAATCAGTTGAAGGCCTTAAAAGACTCCGTTTTCTTGAAGAAGGAGAAATTAGGCAACAAAACTGCAATATAGAAATCCTGCCTGAGTTTCCAGCCTGCCTGGCCTGCCCCATAGAATTAGGACTAAAGACTCTGCAATGACTTTTACCTGAGTTTCCAGCCTGCCAGCTTGTCCTATGACTCTCATCTATGTCAGCTCTCACAATCACAGGCGCCAATTTCTAACAATAAATCTCGATAGATAGATAGATAATAGGTGTTTTATATATTTTACACATTATATACAAGGTGTCCCAAAAATGTGTACACATCTTCACAGCTGATAGCTCAGTTGATGTTTCTTTCTTTTCATATTTAACCCATCAGAATATATAATTATTCAAAGTGCTTATACATGTTTTAGGACTCCTATATATATACATTTCCTATTGGTTTTATTTCTCTGGAGAACTGTGACTAATCAGTAGGGTTTGCTGAGGCTGTTGGGATGGGAGAATTTAATTCAGGAGACGCTAAAGAAAAAAGTGTAATTTCAAATCTGGAGCCAGTCCTTTGTAAAGGTGAGGGTAGAGATCCAGAGTGGATGGCACTTAGCACAATGCCTTAATGAATGGTTAAAATACAAATGCAGGCTCAGAGTCCAGCCTGGGGTGGAGGTGGGGGGATGGGAGGCTAAATAGCTGTGTAACCCTCCCAGTTGGGGGGCGGGTTGCTGAGTTGGAAGGCTATTGGGGGCTATAAAAACAGGTTACAGGAGACAGAGGGTCCAGCAATGTGTCAAGAGGCCCAAGTCTGAGAAAGAAATCCCCACTGATCAGGAATTACCAGTAAATTCCTCGAAGAGTGGTGTCAGACTAAATTTGAAGCATTTCCTGTTCTTTGCAGTAATCACCTTCACCTATTTTCTCTCCCATCCTTCAACCTGGTAACAGGTATACTAATGTTGTCTTAGTTGTGCTTTGGGGACCAAAAGGAAGAAAGTGGGGATTTCCAGCCTGAAGCACAGTGGGCTCATGAGTGAGCGCCGGCACCCTGCGCTGTGGGTGCCTTAGCAACGGGCAACTTTAAAGGTAATAATGGCCGAGAAGCAGATGGAGGTATCTGACTCAATGACAACTATGCTTGAAAGCAGTGCAGTTTAAATGGTTTAAGCTTGGAAGGAAAACAGGTTAGATAGATAGCAGGCTAAGGAATACAAGTAATTAGGAGTAAGACAATCCAAGTTAAATCCTATGCTCACTTTTTACCAAGGGGTGATTTTGAACCAGCTCGCTCTCGCGCTCTCTCTCAGCATCATGTCCTCATTTATAAAATCAGGTAACTTAAAAGAATCCTCAGCATGTTCACAAATACAGTGCATGAAAAGCACAGAGCAGACCACCCAGCACATAGAAAAGCAAACAAACAAATCTCAAACAACAGATATTATCATCATTAATAAAGAGAAGACGTGGGTTTTTAAATGTGTTCTTGATTTAATGGCATCATTCTGTCTCCACTAAGGTCTCTTTCAACATCTGACCTCACAAAGGATAGGTGATACGTTAAAGTGGATGGGATAGAGTGATACAAAGTTTACACTAAAAAAGTCATCACTGTATGACTTGTAAATCCCTTTTCTACTCTTTGTCTTTGACATTTTAGCCTACAGAGTCTAACTCACATTACTTAAGTTTGTGGCTCACTTGGAAAATTTTATCTGCTATAAAAATATTAACCTTTCCCAGTAAGAATGTTGATAACGATCCAATATATTTGTGGACCAAAAGAAAACCAAAGATCTCTTTTTGTTCCTGGCTGGAAAATAAATATGACCCAGTCCAATATTTGAAAGAAGATATATAAAGAAGTCTCTATAATCATTAAATTCAGGCTCAGTGTTCTTTTCACTTCAGAACATTGAGTTACAATTGTACTTTATTTAAAAGTGGTGGACTGACTTCTACTGTTTGAGATGCTGAAATAGTAATCTGATAAAGGGGATGCTGACATTTTTTCCTTTCAGTAGAAAACAGCAACTAGATAGAAAGAAAAGTGGACATGCCTGGTCAGTGTGGCTCAGTGGTTGAGCATCAACTTATAAACCAGGAAGTCATGGTTCCAGGACTCTCAGTTGAGGCACATGCCCGGGTTGAGGACTCCATCCCCAATCAATAGTTCTCTCTCATCACTGATTTTTTTCTCTCTTTCTCTCCCTCTCTATTCTTTTCTGAAATCCATAAAAATATATTAAAAGAAAGAAAAGTGGTCATTGTGCATGAGAGGGAGGTAATTCTATCCTCTAAATGAAATAAGGTCCACTAAGTGAAGCCATTGCAGTTGTCTACAAAGTCCCCTCTTTCTTATTCATTCATAATTTCCTCCAAAACAAAAGCTAATTTCTGTGGCAATTTTCCAAGTTTTATCAAATGAAATCCATACCAAATACTTTTTAAAATTGAGAACATGAGCAAAAAATACTTTTTTTTTAGTATAATAAATTTAACCCTAAATTTATCAAATTAATAAACATGTACTTGGCACTTATTTCATTGATGTGAGCCTATTAATGATCAAAAAGTACCTGAAAACTTAGTTTAATCACTAAGAAATAATATTAATTCTTTTAAGACCCTAGTTCCATTTAGCCAATAGAATGGACTTGGCCAGTGAACAGTCACAGAACAATTTAGCTTCTTGTTATCACAGAAACAGTCCATCACCTTCTAACTGGGGAAAAGGAAACAATAACAACAACAACAAAAAAACAACCCAACACTATTTTGTCTTGTTAACCAAAGATTTAAGGTATTATTAGGGTAATGTATGCTATTACTTGTACTAAAGGTCCGCCTTGCCTATAATCTGCAATTGCCTAAACAGTATTAAATCTAGAATCATATATTTTTTTTCTGGAGCAACAATTATTTAAATACTGAATAACAAGCTCAAATCTTTTACATTTGTGTGGTATTGGTCAGCTTCTTCGAGCTAACAGAACATATCATCATCTACATTTTGGTTACAGAGCAAGTAATCATGGTGATGATTGAAATTTTCTCTTCATAGGTTTGTTTCAACTGTTTCAGGAGGTTGGAATGTGAGATTTTGTAATAGTTGCCTAATAGCGGCTTTAACTGACCAACCACATTTGAACATACCCGGAAGCTCCTGCAATGACAGTCGTTTACACCGGAACCCCGGGGTCTTACAGAATGGAGGTTTTCATTTTGGTGAATTGATAATTCTTTGTTCTAGTTATATTATTGCTGTTGCCTTCTACTCCCATTAGGTAAATCCAGAGATGGCCTTGGCCTCCCACTAACATCACCTTCTGATGGTGGGAAAAAAAAACTGCTCTCTTTCTTGAAATTATAGTTAAGTATTAATTTTTATTTCTTCACAATCCCCCAAAAACTCAAGTAAGGTAAAGGGGACATCATGAAGTTTCCTCTGATAATCAATCCTTAGATTCTCCCATTATTGGGTCAAGTGGGAGACCTCACAATACACTCCCAGAGGCCTTGTGATTCCATAAAGCTGTCTCATCCCCATGGCTCCTGGCAAGACAGGAAAGGTTACCTTCACACCTGCCTTCTGGAGCAACAATTATTTAAATACTGAATAACAAGCTCAAATCTTTTACATTTTTGTGGTATTGGTCAGCTTCTTCGAGCTAACAGAACATATTATCATCTACATTTTGGTTACAGCGAGTAACCAAAGCAAGTAATCATGATGACTGAAATTTTCTTTTCATCGGTGGTGTTTCAACTGTTTCAGGAGGTTGGAATGTGAGATTTTGTAATAGTTGCCTAATAGTGGCTTTAACTGACCACATTTGAACATATCCGGAAGCATCCCTTCCTAAGCCATGTAGGGATCAGGTATGTCAAGTATAAGAACAGAGGCTGCAGACACAAATGTTCTTGAGGGATAGCTGAAACTAGTGGCAATCCTGGAAGATGAGTGAACTTCAAAAGTCATATTGTCAGTTTGATTGACTATGACCCCAGTCAATTAGTCATTAGTGATCCATAATTCATCATTGATCCATAATTGGTACTAATCCAATTATAGATTTGGTAGGCAATGATACAGTCTTCACAAAGGGCTTACATCTACTTAAAACATGAAGTGCCCCCTGTTAATTTTCTGAGGGGAGGATATCCTATGGCTGTGAGATGAAATTTTCAAAGACTATATTCAAGGGCAAAATTTATACTGAAATTTCATCCTGAATGTATTCCATCTGGCTTATATAAACATGAATATTAAGTACTTCAAAGTTAGCAACAGTCCTGCTCATAAGGTTGGTTTTTATAGATATTTTATGCTTTCCAAAAATATTAAAAAGCACTACTGTTAATTACTATACGGCTATATAAAAAGTAGATTAAAAACAGTTATCTGTTGAATTTTGCAACCTTTTGGTTCACCTAACACAAAATGTTTAACGTAAGTCAAAATTAAAATTTCATCTGGTAGCCACAAACAATTATTTTTTGTTTTGTTTCATGGGATGCATGTGTGTTGCTAAGGATGCAATTTCATATGATAATAATCACTTTACAAAATCTAAATATCATAGACTTGCAGAGAAGCAGACTTGCCTAGGTACCTAATTATCTTTAGACAACACTCTAGAATCAGGAGTTTAGAAAGCACATATGGTAAGGAAGGCACAAAGCATACAACACATCTATGAATCACCAGCACCATCATTTATGATCGTCCTTTTCTTTAGCTCACAATTTATGGGAACAAGGCTGAGAATTCCCTGTTATCCCACTATAGTACAGCTGCATTAGGGGACAACGGGGTTCTCTCATAAAGTGCTAATCCAGATAACGTTGACATGAAGTAGGTAATTTATTCAAAGTTTGGACAAGGGGAAAACTTTTCAACTAAAGAGAAATAAAAGTATTTTAAAATAAAAGCTCTCTACCTTACTGCTAGAAAGAACCCAGAGACAAAAAAGGGCTTTATATTTAGAAACGAGAGTTGGTCATATTGTCTCTAAAGAAAGGTATCCAAAGAAATCTATTGCTAACTACATGATGTGGGATTTTGTCAGAATCGAGCCATTTTGTTGGTGGCAAATCCACCCCCACCCCCAATGGGACCCGAGAAAAAGAAAAGTGGGAGGAGCCTCAGTTGCATTTGATGGCATGACACCTGCTTAAGGGAGAGTATTGTTCCATTGTTAGAGGAGATTTAGAGTAACCTGCTCAGGGCAGGGAGCCACCCTATGACAAACCAGAGAATATTAAAGGCAACCAGGCTGTTCACTATATTCCACAAAGGAGTGAGATCATGTAGTATTTATCTTTCTCCGACTGGCTTATTTCGCTTCGCATAATGCTATCCAGGTCCATCCAACATAAACGGATGAACAAAAATAGATCCAGAGACAGAGAAGCATTGAACTGACTGTCAAACCTCAGAGGGAAGGCTGGCGGTGAGGGGGAGGGGAGTAAGAGATCAAACAAAGGACTTGTATGCATGCATATAAGAAAAACCAATGGACACAGACACTAGGAGGGTAAGGGCATGTGCTGGGGTGGGGTTGGGGAGTGGGAGTGGCCAGGGAGAGGTCAATAGGGGGAAAATAATATTGTAACAGCTATGTACTAACGGACCAGGGAGGGTACTTGAAATATCAGGGGACCACTCTGTAAAGTATATGATTGTCTAACCACTATGTTGTACACCTGCAACTAATACATAATAATATTGAATGTGAACTATAATTTTAAAAATTTAAAAAAAGCAACCACATCCCGGCGGCAGAAGCCGCGGGAAGATGGCTGCTTGGCCGCGGCAGCATCGCTCTCGGGGTGCAAAGCTGCGGGCTGCGCCGTGCTCCCGACTCGGTGTACCTCGCCTGGGGCCTCTCAGGGGCCCTCGGGGCCGTGGTCTTCTCCAGGTTTACAAATAACGGTGTTTTGGAAGCGCCCTTCCTGGTTGAAGGCTGACTTTTGCGATGGCACTAAGATAGTTGATGGATCCTCTTTTACAACTTCCATGGAGTGGGACACGCAGGCGGTGAAGGGGTCCTCGCCGCTCGGCTCCGCAGGCCGCGCCGTGCTCGCTGACTCGGTGCACCTCGCCTGGGGCCTCTCGCGGCCGTGGTCTTCTACAGGGTTACAGATAACGGTGTTTTGGAAGCGCCCTTCCTGGTTGGCATTGAAGGTTTACTCAAAGGCAGCACTTACAACCTTTTATTCTGTAGTTCTTGTGGGGTTCCCATTGGTTTCCATCTGTATTCTACCCATGCTGCCTGCCCTGGCTGCATTGAAAGGTCACTTCTGCCTTTCCAGTGACAGAATGGAATGCTATCTCTTAAAAACAAAAGCCATGGAAAATGCATCTGAGATGGATATTCACAACATGCCTCTACCAGAAAAGATTGCAGAGATAAAAGAGAAGATAATATGAACACATAATCACTTAAGTTCATTGATGAAGATGCTGAAGGAAGTGACTCCGGACCAGTCCAACACAGAAAACTGATCTAGAACCAGAGCTTGAGTATCAGGGTCAGGCCTCACTGCCATCGTCAAAGACAGGTGCTGTTCGATCGTTTCTTGGGAAAGATCAACTTCAAGAATGGACGGGAAATGTGGTTCATTACGTTTACATCTAGGCTGATTTTCCAAATGCTTTGTGAAGCTGTTTATAGAAGGTGAGAAATTAAGGAGCTCTCTGGCCAAGATTCATATCTATTTGACTTCAGAAATTATTTTAGCTCTCTTATCAGTTTCCTAGTCATTTCTGAAAACACCTTTAACTGCATATTTAGGGATTAAGGGGCAATGTGCCATGAATGATCTTAAGAAATATGGGGTAATAAAGTTGTACTTAATGTTAACTACTGTGATTCCTACATGGAGCAGTTATATGAATAGTTGTAGCCAAGAATTAACATTTCAGTTAAGCAATAAAGGTTTTATATTCTGCAAAAAATAAAATAAATAAATAAATACATAAAGCAACCAGGCTGAAGGCTCTGGCGAAAACAGGGGCTAGAGAGGAAGCCTATGTGGGACAGTAGTTAATATTCTTCTAACTAGTTGCTCTTTACCAACTCTTGTCCTCCAACAATCTTATTTTCCCTTCAAAAAATGTATATATATATTAGAGGCCCGATGCACAAAATTCATGCAAGAGTAGGCAGACCTTCCTTCCCCCGGCTGCCTGCACCAGCTTCCCTCTGGCACCCAGGACCTGGGCTTTGGGTCCCAGCAGGCACCTGGGACCTAGGCTTTGCTCTGGCTCCATCTCCGTCCGGAAGGATGTCCGGAATGATGTCGGTCTAATTAGCATATTACCCTTTTATTATTATAAATTATTGGCTACATGACCAAAGCACTTGAAAGCGAGTTACATTAACATATATTTATATGTAATTTCTATTTGTTTTCCTTAATAGAAGTGGTTTTGTTTCAAATCTTGATGCCACCTCTTAGGATCATTCTGGCCTTGCCTCTGGGTGAAGTTGCTACCTTAGTGTTGTTGTGAGAAGCAAATGAGGCAACTCACAGAAAGCAAACCAGTGCCTTTAACTTTCTGCTTTTATAGTGACCCATAAATGTTAGGCATCACCATTACTATTTAGTACACAGATCATAACCTGAAATCTTTTACGTATTGATATTTTTCTTATGTATTGGCTGTTTACTCACACAAGAATACAAGTTTTGTCAGTGCAGAGGTCTTGGTTTCCACTTCTCCATCCTGTGTGCTTCTAACAGTACCAGGCCCATAGTAGACACATACTTGTTAAGTCTTAATTTAATAGGGGAATGTCTGGCAAAGCAGGAAGAAGTGACTTCTCAGTAGTCTAATCCTGAATCTTCCACCATTTTTGCTCCCTTAATGACTTTCGGGACCTCAGTTTCCTCATTCGTGTGATCCTATAATACTGGATACAGTTTTGCTAATTTTATGAGGGTGTGACTTGTGCAAAAGTAAAATTACCTATCAGGCAGCAGGGGGCAGCAGTGTGTCAAAAATGCATTTGTAGCTTTAATGCCCAGGTGCCCTCTTATTTCCCTTAAACGTAATAACTTGTTTTTAAATATTCTATCAAGTCATTACATATTGTGATATAAGGGGAAAAACACATTTCATCAGAAAAATAATATGTAAATCATCTTTTATTTCTGTAAAAATGGAGTTTTTAATTCATGAATCAAGAAAAACTCATGTATGCCTTCTGATTTTATTTCCAAGTGTGAAGCACAAGAATCAAATTTAAGGATTGTGATGGTGGTGATATTTCCAGTTCCACTGTTCTCGATGTGTTAACTATTAAAACACCAAACAGAGAGATTAAGTAATCTGCTTAAAATCATGCAGGCATACAAGCCCGAATAGAAAGCTTTTAACTACTTCTTTTAAATAATATATGAAGCTGCTTGATTTAAAAAGTAAATGAGGGGTTATATAAATTTCTTGCAAATAAATTAAAACCAAGAAGCAAGGAATATTTTCGTTTGAAGAATGAAATAAAAGGTACAGTACTCAATTAACCCAACATTTAGCAGACCCACCTCAAGTAACTCAAGGCAGTTTAGGACTCCTTTTGACACATTAAATGTCCACAACATCATCTGCTTTCTTTTCTGTTTATATATAGAACATGGTCCAGCCGGCTTTACCTTCATGGGCCTTCAATTCTGAGTAATTTCTTAGCTAAATCTGCATCTCTCCCTTCTCTCATCTCAGCTATTCTAGTACCTTTTGTTTTTCCTTTGCCGAGCTCAACAATAATGGTTTAAATGCTAACATTTCCATCTAGATACATGCCAATAAAAAAGAACAGACATGCAAATCAGACAGGTTTTGAGAGCAGAGAGAGAAGAAAAGCCAGGCTGTAGAGGTCATCTAGGCACAGCAGTGGACAATCTGTGCACACACGTCAAACAGAAACTCCCTGGTGGTTTATACATCGACCTATTTGGACTTCTATGAGGAATTTAGCCTACCAGTTGAGAACATTCTTTATTCAAAGTCCATCTTAAAAGGACAACCATAATGAAAGCTCCTTAGCATTTTCAAATATAACTACACAGTCATGATATTGATGACCATGACCTTCAAGGGGGTTTTGTGCTGTATTTTCTGAGGTATGCACTCTCCCACTCTCCTAGAGATGCTTTCACACTATTTTCTCTCTCCTAATAAGCTCTTTCTCCATCCGTCTTCTTGGTTGATGATCTCCATGCCTTAGTGAGAAAATGAAGCATTTAGAGGAGGACTCTCATTACCATACCGGCCCACCACCAGTATCTGTAGCTACCCACTCAGCCTTCTCATCTGCTCCTTTTAAGCTCATTATCTTCCCTCCTTTCTCACCTATTAAGAGACAGTTCCTCCAAAACTCTCCACTCTCCTCTACATCATCCAACTTCCCCTCTACTGTATTGCTTTCATCCACATAAAAATAGGCTGCTATTCTCCCATCTTAAAAAAGCCCTCTCTTGACCCAATTTACTCCACATAAGTTGCTCTTCTTCTGCTCATCTATGCAGAAAAACTCCTTGAAATTTTCTACATGTGCTGTTTCTAATTCCCTTTCCATGCTTTCTCTTAAATCCACTGCAATTGGGCTTGCAGGTGGACCACGGCACTGCTCTCAAAGTCTTCCATGACCTTCACCTTGATAAAATCCATGGTCATCTCAGTTCTCACTGACCTGTATCTCCTCCATGCACTGTCTTCACTGGCCTCCATACATCACAAGCTCCTGGAGTTCCTCCTATTCCACTGCTTGATCCTTCTGTCTCTTTTGCCAGATCTTCCTCTCAACACTGGGCACTCTGGTCCTCGGTTCCTGGTCATCTGTTGATGCTTACTCTTTTGGTGAGCTCATCTATAGTTTTTGTTATCATCTATATGTTGTAAACTCCCAAATGAATATTCCCAGAACAATTATTCCCTCCAAATCCCAGATTTGTAGAGCCAACTTGTTTATTCTATATCTCCATTAGGAGGCCTAGTTAACATCTCAAACTTAACTTGTTCAGAAATAAACTCCTGAACTCTCAGAAAACCTGCTCCACCCTCATCGTTCCCACTTTACATGAGAGAAAGTCCATTCATTTGCCCTGGCCAAGAGCCTTAGAGGAATATCTGACATTTATTTTGTGTGTTTTCTTTTTCTTTACTCTGTCACACCCCACATCCTATTGACCAGGACAATCTGTGGGCTCTACATTTAAAATATGTCCAGAATGTGAGTACTTTTCACGATCCCCATCACTACCATCTTGGCCTGAACCATGATTTCTCACCTGAATCACAGCAATAACTTCCAAACTGGTCTCTCTGCTTCCACCCTTGCTGGTCCAACACCTATTCTTCACATTCCAGTTAAAAGGAGTCTTTTGAAATTTAAGTCAGATCTTGTTACTTCTTTGCTAAAAATCAATCACTCCTTATTTCACTCTGAGCAAGAACTATGGTCCTATCATCCAGAATAAAAGCTTCTAAGATGGCATGTGATCTTGCTCCCATTATCTCTCCAAACTCACCCCCATCTCTTCTGCCCTTGTTCACTTCTTTCCAATCGCCCTCACTTGGATGTTCCTGAGATATAAAGCAAGCTCCTGCCTCAGGGCCTTTCTTTCCTTCTTCCTGGAATTTTATTTGTCCAGGTATCTGCATTGCTAACCCTTCACCTTCTAAAAATCTGTGCTCATCTCATCATTTCACCAATGAGGTTTACCTATTATATAGGTTTCTTATGAAGGAAAGCAGTTCCTCTGATATCTTCCTTTTTCCACTCCCCAGAACCAGCCTTGAACTCTATCCATTTTGACCTTCCCCTGTTCTGGTATCTAGGACAGCTATCCTCAGATGTGGAATTGCCCTTCAGAAGATCCCCTTCACATCTCCCTTATGGGTATCTCCTGCTTGTTCAATTCCATATTTTCCTTCTTGTTTTATTTTTCTTATATTCTTGGGTAAGAAATGGAACATAGGGCAGACATTTTTTAAATGTGCATGTATGGAAATGATTTTATTCTACGCTTACATCCTATATAGTAAAAGGCTAATATGGAAATTGTCCCTTCGACCGGGAGTTGGAACAAGAGCAGGCTTGCTGGACCCCACCCATGCATAAATTTGTGCACCAGGTCTCTAGTATTGTTGATAATTCTAGTAAAAATTTTAGTAGGAAAAAACTTACCATTAACATTTTGAATCCATTATTTTCACGTTTCTGGCCTTGTTGCAGACACGTCCCATACCACTTGATCCAGAGTGAATACGTTCTCCTGAAGATCTGATGATCATTTCTTTGTCACAATTTTTCTGAAGTTTCAGGATAGTATATCTAGGTGTATATCTGGGTCTCTTTTTATTCATTGGTTTTGGTGCTGGGATCTTTTAATTTGGAAATTCATGTCTTCAGTTCTGGGAAATCTTCTTTAGTTATGTCTGACTTTTCTCCCTATTTTTTCTTTTGTATCTCTTCTTGGAATTCCTGCTTAAATGATGGACTTCCATAACTGGGCCCTCTAATTTTCCTATTTATTTTTCTCTTATTTTCATTCCTTTATCCTATTGTTATTCTTTTGGGAATATTTCCTTCCAAGCTTTTACTGAGTTTTTTGTTTATGCAATTTTATCTTTATTCTCTTAGAGCTTTTATTTTTTTTTTGTGTGTGTGTGTGTGTGTTTTAAAATATTCCTTTTTGTATCACTTTAGTCTGGTTTCATAGGTACAACATATTTTATCCTGTTGAGAATATTAATAGTGCCATTAGAAGTTTTTCTTTTTTTTCCTGTATATTGTCTGTTCCTTCCAATTATTTTCTTTTTTGAAATTCTTACAGAATATATTGGGATGAAGCAAAAAACCCAAACACCCAAAACAAAACTCAAAAACTTCATAAATACAGACAACAGGATGGTGATTGATTACCATATGGAAAGGGGGCTGGGGGGAGGCAGAAGAGAGTAAAGCGGGGGGTGGTGGAATGGTGACAGAAGGAGACTTGATTTTGGGTGGTGAACACACAATCCAATTTTTCGGTGTGTTTGGTTTAGTCAATGTTCTCATAGTAGCAACTTTCTTAATTTAAGAATACTCAAGAATGTAAGAGCGCTTAAATTAAGGAACACATTTCAATAGCTTTCCTATTAAAGAGCAAGGCGCTAAACAAAGTGATTGCCAGAGCACAAAGTTTCACTTATGCAAGATGAGTAAGTCCCAGATGTCTACTGGTCCACATAATGACAACAGTTAACCATAGTGCACTGTATACTAACAACTTTTTCTACGAGTGCAGGTATTAGGTTAAGCGTTCTTATCATAAAAAAAAAAAACACATAAAGAGGGTGAGAGAAAACTTTTGGAGGTGATGGATAGTTATGGCATAGATTATGGGTGAGGGTTTCACGGGTACATACTTAACTCCAAACCCATCAAGCTATATGCATTAAATATTTACAGCTTTTTGTATGTCAGTCATACATCAGTAAAGTGTTTTATTTTTTAAAGGTAGGATTAAGTTAAAACATAGCATAACTACATCATGGCATCGAAGTGTAGAAGCTATGGAAATGGAACTATGTTTCACTTTTGACTGAGGACCCCAAGACTGAAAACTGTGGAGTAGGTACCACATATCTCCACATCCTAAAAGTGATGCTAAGAGACTCTAACACTGGCCAGCATTTGCCCCTCACATACTTAAAAGGTATAAAAAAACAGAGATGAGAGGTGCCAAGAGAGAATCCGTTTGGAGAAAGCGGTCAGTATGTTGTGCTCCAACCTCATCCTTTTATTATTTGGCGAGAAGGCTAGAGAAGGTTCCTCCTCACTTTAAGCCAAGTGAGAGTCTTCAAAGAGAGTAGAAGGCCTGGCCATAGTTGGCTGGCCAAAGAGGAGGGGGCTGTGTAGGCATGAGGTTCATTTCCACCAATGGCGCAGCAAAACAGTCTATTTTCTGGAAATCAGATGTCATGATAGCTGACTCCTTGGAATTGTTTGAAAAAGGCGTCTCATGCAAGGGGAATGAAAGGAAAGCCCAGAAGACATGGAAGGTGGTTTCAAGCAATTGGATGTAGTTAGACACCCCTGTCACAACTCCCTAGAAGAAATACTTCCACTATCTGAAATGAATTTTGTAACAAAATAGGTCAAATAGCTTGTTGGCTCTGTTCTGAGGGGTCCACCAGAAAATGGTGCCCCCTTGTATTTTCATTGGCAAAAGGCTTTGCTAGACTAGAAAGAAACAAAACACTGTTTTAACTATGGCTGGGCATTACTTATCCTTGCCAACTATTGCCAAAAAGGCCTTTGAAAGTCACAGGACTCTATTTTTCTCTCTTTTCTCTATTTGTTTCATGGTCCCTTTGTGACTAAGTCCACAGACTTATTCAAAGTCTCACTGTATTATAGTGATTCCTTCATAAAATCATCCTGCTGTGCAAGTAATAAGCTTTAGCACTTACGTTCTAAAAATATGAAATAGCAACACTGCTGTTGTTTCATAACATCTTTTCTCTATACATGTGGCGTTTTCCCTCTAATTTAGTTAAAATTAAGCTTTACTTATAAGCTCAATAAGAAATTTGACTCTTTAAGATTAGCAAAGGCTAAGTTGAAATGCTATAAAAACCTCTTTTATTTAAAAATAAACGTATTCTCCCTTGTTGAATACTCACCACTGAGAAATTACAGTAAGTTCTACAATGGCAAGGACATTTCTGTTTTGAAAGGTATGTCCATGGACTTCTGTATGCGAGATAACCACAAGACTGGTTAACTATGGGAAAGGCAAGGTCATTGTCCCCAGGTTTGCCATTTTTAGTTTCACAGAGAACAAGTGCCTTATGTTTAGCTATTATTCACTTTTACTTTTATATTTCCACATAACGTTTGTCATTCCTAATAGGTCTTTACTAATTTTATTTCTCTCCAACTGAAGCACCCTGAGTTTTGACTAATATTTTTTTTTATATATTTTCAGTCTTTTCTTTCTTATCAGTTATTTTTATAGATTATCTGGTAGCATTAGAAAATTTATCAGTCACTGCCTGAAAAAAATGTTAAATTTTCTGATTTTTTTCTATACTAGTAACTCTTTTGAGAATTTAAATGATTAAATCCTACAGAAAATAAATGTGACATTAAATGTGTTATAATTTCTTTTGATACATCTGCTCTCATGTGTAGAGTAAAAAAATGCTTCTGAAAGTTTCCACTAATGAAATGAAAACAAGAAAAACCAAAAAAATGTTAACAGAAATAAGATAAATGTTTTAGAGGTGTGTTTTTTTTTTCAACTTATAACCCAGAATAAAAATATTACATATAGCTAACATAATTAGCTCTCTTAAGATCAAAGATGGGCAATTTCTGGCCCTTACTCTACCATTTGGTTAATATCGATGCTTTAATAGCAGCACCCTGCTTTCCCCAACTAATGATTGACATTTCAAGTAAATGGAAAAAATCAATAGAAAGGCATGATTTCAGAAACTTACTTCTCAGCTTCATGGCTAAGGGGCCTATTTCCTTGTAATTCGGCCTTCTGTAGGAGTGGGTTGGTGAGTTCTTCTCTTTCAAACATCCTTGTTATTTCAGGGAGTTTGTTTTCATCCTGAATTCTAAGTCTCTAAGTACAGACTGTCTTTGAATAACACCAGTTTTTCTTCATCTTTAGCAGACTTTTGAGGTGAGAACACCTTCCTAGTGACTAATTTTAAGAAGCTTTTAGAGCTGGATAAGACAGTGGTGGCCAAAAGAAAGAAGAAATCAATCTGCGTTTTAGGTTCGAAAGAGCAAGTTATTCATTTACTCAAGGAATGTTCTGGAAAATATTTAGCTTCTGAAATTAAACACATTCAGAGGGCTGGAGAACACTGAAATATGCTGGCTCAAAAGTATTAGCTTTAGTAATACTAAATTTTCTGAAATCAAATGTATACTGTCTCACCAAAAAATGAAAAAGAATTTACAGAATATTACAAGTATTAATGAGGATGTGGAGAAATTAGAATCTTGGTGCACTGTTGGTAGGACTGTAAAAAAGTGCAACTACTAAAGAAAACAACATGGAGGTTCCTCAAAAAATTAAAAATAAAACTACCATAAGATTCAGCAATACTATTTCTGGCTACACATACAAAAGAGCTGAAAGCAAGGTCTCAAAGAGGTATCTGCTCATCCATGTTCATAACAGCACTATTCACAATACCCAAGGAAGCACCTTAAATGTCCATCAATGGATGAATGGTAAGTGAAATACAGTATATACATACAATGGAAGATTACTGAGTCTTAAAAATGAAGGAAATCCTGTATGAACCTTGAAAACTTTATGCTATGTATGAGCCAGTCACAAAAAGATAAACATTGCCAGTCACAAAAAGATAAACATTATATGATTCTAGTTATGAGGTAACTAAGGTAGTCAAATTCGTAGAAACAGAAAACAGAATGGTGGTTACCAAGGGCTAGGTGACAAGGAAAAAGAAAAAAAAGTAAGTTTTATGGGTATACAGTTTCAGATATGCAAGGTGAACAAGTTCCGAATATCTGTTTATCAACAATGTGAACGAACAGACTTAACACAACTACACCAACTATACACTTACAATGGTTAAGTTCTCTGCTTATCATCCTGTGCATTTAAAGTCACAGGTGCCAGTTAATCATACACAGGAAGAACATGGTCATCAGTGGAAGTTTTCCAACCTAAATCATGAATAATGACTTTATGCAACTGGCTGGAAGTGTGTGGCTAGTTGGCATGCACACACTTCCGCTGGAAGCCCAGGATAACAGCATCTGAGTTGCAGCCATAAGACTAGTGGAACTTTTTGGAGTTTTAACCAATTATTACTATCCCAGACTTCACTGAATTGAAGAAATGAACAGCTCAGTAAGGCTGAATTATATAAGATCAAGAACATATAGCAATGTGATGAAGAATATGGCCTCAAGCCAAGTCGGTGTGGTTCAGTGGTTGAGCGTTGACCTATGAACTAGGAGGCCGCGGTTCCATTTCCAGTCGGGGCACATGCCTGGTTTGCAGGCTGAAAGCCCAGTGGCGGGTATACAGGAGGTGGCTGATCAATGATTCTCATCATTGATGTTTCTATTTCTCTCTCCCTCTCCTTTCCTCTCTGAAATCAATGAAAAAATATATATATTTTTAAAAAAGAATATGGTCTCAAAACTCAGCTTATTTGAATTGGAATCCTGACTTTCCTACTTAGAGACTGCAATTTTGGACAAATTACTTAACCTCTTTAAGCTTTTAAGCTTTCTTTCTCTCATTTGTACAGTGAAAAAAGTATAATTACTTTTCTGTGGGGTTCTCCTGAGTAGTACATCAGATGACGCATACAAATGCTTACTGTATCGCTGGGCATGTAATGAACACTTAAATCTTAAGTGTTGTGATAACTTCTTTTTTTTTTCTTTTTGAAGAGATACTTGAAGCTAGAGATTTTCTTTTCAATATTTTGAATGGGAAAATAAATCAAACTGCTTTAGTGAGTCTTTAAAATCCAGCTTTATAATTATTTTGATTTTGTAGATTACTTAGTTCCTTCAAATACTAAGGTTTTAAATATTCACATATTAATGGTATTCATTTTTACCACTCTTAATTTTAAACTCTGTGACATCTTATGAAGTAGCAAGAGAGTTCTGGCATCACTTGAGGTAAAGGAAAGAACACTACATTTGGAGTAATGATATGAAGGTTAGGTGTGCTGTTGACTATGTTACATGGGATACATATGTAAGCTTTATATCTTTGGGTTAGTCTCCTCAAATGGAAAATTAGAAACCTTGAAAGTTAGTTAAATGGGACCAATAGTGTTCATGCTTATAAAAAAACCTCTGTCACCCTAACATTATGCAAACAGAAGAAGTAAGTTCTTTGGAGCTATTTGATGATTAGAAGGCCTGATTTGATTAAGAATCATATATATAAAATTAGTAACTTCATTGTAGAATCATTATCTAGGGCAAAAAAGTGTTAGCCAATTACATGCAGGGTTCTCCTTCATGGATGATACTCTTATCTTTGTCTCATACATGGACCCAAATTACAAACTCAGCTAGATCTTTAATTGCTTAACCCAGCAACTTGGCTTTGGAACAGGCTGTTCTAAGATTTCCATTCTGGTCACTGCTTCTTCCAAGTTCCTACAATTTTGGGGGTCTTTCAAAAATAGACTGAAATAAGATTCTAAATGATTTTATTAACAGTGATTTTTCTCCCTTTTTATGGAAATAGATGCCTCATAAAGATGAGGAATTCAATAGCTGTGTAAGGGAAGCTATGGCTACTTAACTATCATCCCATGATTCATGAGTTAAGAAAATAGTCATTTAGAATGATATTCAAATTTAGATGCTCAACAAAATCATCAAGTATCATAACTGAGAAATGATAAAAACAATGGCTAACATTTGAGTGTGTGTTTTTTTCTGTGAATGACCTTTTAAGTAATTTACATGCTTTATTTAAATTAATCTTTATAATAATTTTGAGGCAGATATGACATATGCAAATTATATTTAAGAAAACAGAGGTATAGAGAGGCAAAGAAACTTGCCTTGCGTCACACAACTAGTCAATGATTGACGCAAGATTGGAGCTCAGCCCATCTGACTTCAGAGCCAGCGAACAGCCAGGAGCCTGAACATTCTTCCCTGAACGTTCAGAGACAACCAGAATAGTGACGTACTTCTCCCACTTTGGCCTACGCTTTCCTGTTATTATTTAGCTTCAGGCTGGTAGGCAGGACAAGCAACAAGGCTAGGACTAAACTTAACCTAGGTACGATGGAAGGACACATAAGAGAACTGGAAATTTGAGGAGTTTCAAGTGCCAACCGCCATTACAGGATGTCACATAGTAAGGGATCAGTTTTAAGTGGTCACCATACAACCAACCACAGCCTTAAATAGGGAATTACAGCAAAAGCCAAACAGTAAGCCAGGAACCCAGAGTCAACGAAAACATTCTGGAATGAAAACAGTCATGGGAAGAGACAGGCAGAGGAGGAGGGGGTCAAGAATTTCAGGAGCTATGAGAGGTCAGTCCAAGTCAGTACTAATTTCAGGAGGGTTTGGTATATTTCTTTCTATGTAAGGAAAAGGTTGAGAAGATTCTCTAGGCGGTAACTCAGGGCCAAGGTGCCAGGACAGTGATGGTTAAGTTCAGATGATGACAGGAACAGGATATAGAGTCAGTGAGAAGCCTGGGACAGCCACATAAACACCATGTAAATATTGAGCTGGTGAATATGTAACCAGGTGTGCTGGTAGGACCAGGGATACCTCACTTCTACCAATAACAAAAACATTGCTTGTGCATGTAAAACTCGACAGAATGAAGTTAGCAGGAAAGAAGGAGAGTCGAGAAGTTGAGAGAGCAGGAAAATGGATCCTTCCCACATATTTAATAGCTAGATAGAGCCTGATCCCAAGTCTGCTTACCTCTGAATTTCAGTCACACGTACCTATGAATTTCTTTTATTGTTTAAATCTATTTGAGATAGGTTTGCTGTTGCTTATAACCAAAAGCAAGAAATTGAGACAAATTCAAGGCTTAACTCCAACACTAATTCCATCTCACACTCCCGATAATGCCGATCCCCTCTCTTAATGGTGCTCCTTCATTTTTTAACTCAATCATAATGTTACAGTATATTTACTTTTGTAAACTCCTGCAGGCCCTTCTCACATTACATGGGAAGGTGGTGGGAAAGGGACCTCATTAATTCTCTGCCTACCATGAGTTCAGTATTTAATGCACACTGTCTTATTTAATTCAAAACTGAGAAGACAGGATCTCCATTAATAGGTACCGAAAATGGGGCTCAGAGAAGACAAGATTCTCTAGGCCACACAGCTGTTAATTCAGCTGCGGGGACGTGAATCTCTAAATCTCGAAAGCCAGTCCCTCCCCTTTAAACTAGATTGCTTGAGATGAGTAAAAAATTCCGAACGCTTAAAAACAGATCAATGGAAAATTTCATTTAATATAGGAGTTGTTGAAACTTCAGACACTGTCTGCCTCCACAACCGTGTCTAACATTTTGAGAATTAAAATTTTGCTTGGGGAAAGTTGAAAATTTTGCAGACCATTTGGAGACAACTTCAATGTCTCTGCATTACGGCAGATATCACTGGCTCTTAAAATGAGAAAAACATGAATGTGCTCATTTGAACAGTCTGACACTAGTAACTATTTTCCTCCCATTTTTATCCTCAGTAGGCATCGCGTGTTGCAAATGGTCCTTTATCGAAGAGCTTTTGTCCTATTTCCTCCCCATCTCTCTATGCCAGCCAGAATCCCACAGTTCAAATCTATCTCTATTGTTAAAGCATGATTCTTGGCCATTCATCTGCTTTCCTACTATAATTTCACCTTTGATTTTTTGGCGCCTTTCTTTTCCATAATAACCTCCTTCTCCTGCAGGCGGAGGCCAGCCTCTTTGTCTACTCTTATATCATTTCTTTCTAGCAAGCGTTGAAGTTCAAATTTCCCATATGCCCTCTCAACAACCTAACTCTTCTTTTTAAGTTCTCACTTCCCTTCTCTAAATCTTCATATTGTCACCCAGCTTCTCTCCTGATTGCTCATTGTTGGCAACTGTCCCTCTTTGAGGTACCTCTTAAAGAGCGAAATCATGTCTCAAGCTCTTGTTCGCCATTGATTGATCACATCAACTTGAGTTCCATGCAATACAGAAAGGGCAAAGCCATTGGCCCTAAACTTCCAGGACTATGTGTTCTAGAGATATCTCCAAGGGGAGGGAGAAAAAATATCTCAAGTCTGGAGATGTAGACACAGTGGAAGCAGCATTAATGGTTTTCCTGAATGTCAAAGTCAGAGAACAGGGAAGCACAACTGGATATCGTTTGATGTGCTGTTCACTTAACAGTGGATGATAAAAACATGAGCAAGAATCATGGCTGGGGGTCAAACTCAGATCAAAGCTCGAAGCCACACTGTGACAGTACACAGATAAGGATGCCGTGGCTGTGAAAATTATGTAAGGCCACATTCAGCTGCAACGTGTGCTGGTTATTTCAAAGCATTTGCACCTAGAGACATAAATAACAATCTATTTACCTGGAAAAAACAGCTCCCACACAGACATTTCACATTTATTGCCACCGGGGAGAATGCTGAGCAGGCTACAAATACTCCACAAGGTTTTACAGTGCTTCTGGGTTTCATAACAGTTTGGGATTAATTTAAATGGGCACTATCTACCAACCAGATGTGAAATATGATGGACTGAAAATGCTTGTTAGGTGGAATAGTAGAACGTCAAAGTGAGAGCTATCTATATGACTATCTATAGAATACTTATAGGAACTTACCTGCCATCTCTCCTAAAGTAACCAAGTTAGTGAAATAAACAAGACAGAACTCTCCTTACCCTATTTTAGCAAGATTTTATTCTTGCTGGGTAATAGATCTTGCATCTCAGAAAAAGATTCTAGAAAGGTGTCTCAGCCTGGTCATGTAGCGTGCAGATTTAGTCATCTCAACAATTAAAATGCAATGGCCTAATTTGAAAACTGGTTTTTAAGTATTTTTTCAACATAATAAATACCTAATATCTATGAGTGTGCAGGGAAATGGTCAATCTCTGTTGACTGAATTGACAATCTTTTGAAGAGCATTTTGGCATTATGCAATAATTCTCTGAAATAGTGAGCAAGTTACTTGAACTTGGCAATTCCACTTTTAAGAATTATACTAACAAAGTCATAAGGAAGAAGAAAGCTATAGGTTTATTTGCATGTTTGGTGGTTAAAATACTGTTAGAGGCAAAATGAACAAAATCCAGCACTGGATGGTGTGGTTCAGTGGTTGGAGCAATAACCTGGGTTCAATTACTGGTCAAGGGTAAGTACCTGGGTTGGAGGTTCGATTCCTGGCCTGACCAGAGCGTGTGCAGAAGGCAATCAATTGATGTGTCTATCTCACATCTCTCTCTCTCTCTCTCTCTCTCTCTCTCTATCTCTATCTCTATCTCTATCTATATCTCTCTTTCCTCCCTCCCTTCCACTCTTTTTTATAAGCAATGGAAAAAATATCCTCTGGTGAGGATTAACAAAACAAAATAAAAAAAGAACAAAGTCCCAAAATGGCAAATCCAATAATAGAGCATCAATTGAGTAAGTTGTGATATATCTACACTATGGAATACTACAAAATCATTAAGAATGATGCTGCGAAATCACATTAATTGGCACAAAATATATATAGGCCATACTAGGTTAAAAGAGTATTGAGTATGTACTCTGTGATCAGCATGCTTTAGATCAGCGGTTCTCAACCTGTGGGTCGCGACCCCTTTGGCGGTCGAACGACCCTTTCACAGGGGTCGCCTAAGACCATCCTGCATATCAGACATTTACATTACGATTTATAACAGCAGCAACATTACAGTTAGGAAGTAGCAACGAAAATAACTTTATGGTTGGGTCACAACATGAGGAACTGTATTTAAAGGGCCAGAAGGTTGAGAACCACTGCTTTAGATGCTGGGGAACAGCACTGAACAAATGAATGCAAAGCCCGGCCTTGCAGAGCACATAGCCTGGTGCTTACCATACAACCATATAGTCACAACCCATTTCGTTAATGTGTATACACAGTTTACATGTAATCTGGGAAATTATATGAAGTAGTTCTCTCTAAAACACACTTAGATAAGTGTGTTTATTTCTTCTATTTGTATATATTTTCTATTATTTTTATAATGGAAAAATAATCACGTTATTTTTAATTAAAAATTGGGATATGCAACAGCTAATAATAACAAAAAAAATTGTAAAAGGAGCAATGAGAAAAGGTTTTTCTATCATATAGGAACCAAGACAACCCAGGAAGAAAAAATATATGATTTTTTTTAGGTCTTATTTGCTGTGGTTCTATATTTTATTTTTCCTCCAGTACAATGTCCAGGATTATAACTGTTTCTGTAGGGACCAGAGGCTAGAAGCCAAGATTTCATTGCTAAAATGATGCACAATAAGAAAAGGAATACAATTTATTGAGGATCCCATGAGTTATAAACGAAGGATTCTCCACCTAGAATTTTAAATACTTCCTATCTACCCTAATTCCACGAAGTAGGTTTTCTCCACTTGTTACACATGAAGAATCTCAGATAAGGTATCTTGTTCATGTTCACACGGCCAGGAAGTGAGAAAACAAGATGTGATTTCATACCTGGTTCCAAAATCAATTCTTCTTTCATTAAATTGGTTGGCAGGGAAGAAGGAAACAAGATATAATAAAGTCAATGACCTAAAAATTCACAGAATTTTAGATCAGGAAAGGATTTTATAGATCATGTCTTTCAATTTCTTCCTATCACAGATGGGAACACAATGACTCCGGGAGGCTAAGAAACTTGTCCTGGGTTACAATTCACCAGCACTAGGAGAAAACGATCATAAAATATCATAATTTGAATCATTAAGCAATACTTCATTTTTTTTTGGCCACTGTTCAGTGGCTATGGGAAAATTATTCAATCATCACACATCATCCAGATAGATAGCTTCATGCAATGAATCCCATTTACATTTTAATTGAAGATATCCTGTATTTATGAACAAGCTGCAATGGAGAACCACAGAAACCATTTTTTAAAAATTATTTGCTTTTCATTAACTTTATCAACTCTTCCTGAATACTATGTATTTCGGAGGAATGCCTAATAGACCCGGCTATCAAATTATGCAATTTTGACAGACCAACATGAGCTTCCAAATGGTCCCTGTTTTAATTGCATTTGTATTTGGTATTAAAGTGAATTTGGGCAGGCCAGTGCCAGAGAAGTAACTCCCTTTTTGGGTAATTATCTAGCAGTCTGTGCATAGAAAATGATGTAAACAAGCGAGACGAAAAAAAAATGCATCTGAACTCATCCCTCACTGAGGTAAGCACAAAATGAACGCTGCAGCGTCAAACTCAGTCTCTCTCCTTTTTGGGCAGCATCTGCATACGGTGCAGATGAAATTGCAGAGCATCTGGTGGGCCAAGAGTAATCTTATTAAACCTGAGCAACATCCCTGAAGTGTTTGGTCTACCTGTCTGGAATCTAAATAAATTCAACAACAAAGACATCTCTGTATGCATAGCAAAGCTTTATATATAAAAGACCAAGTATCCTCTTGCCTCTTCTCCCTGCAGCCAATCTGAGCTGTGAAAACAAAATAATCTCCTAGGAGGTTAAGATATGTAAGTTGTTAAGTCAAGCTGTAGCATCGTGGGAAAAAATGAGATGGGCTGAAGAAGGATGGTTTGATCAGAAAGGGACTCTAACTTGTCGTGGCCAGTGACTGTTTTTCAGCATGGACGCATGTATATTTATTTTACACTTTGGCTTGTAAATCTAGCACCTCCCTATTTATTTGGTTATTCAAGCTGTTCCAGCTTTGGCCACTGAGGACTCTTGCAGATTGCTTCCTGTGTCCATCTAGCATGCCCCTGTCCTTTTTATTTATTTGCTATTAAGCAACTCCTTGCATTTAGCACTGCAAGTTGCTTTTGTCTCATCCTGTATAGCCGGGGTGGGGAACCAAGGCCCATTTGGATATTTATAACATCATTCAAGGGCCATACAAAATTATCAACTTAAAGGTTAGCCTGCTATATTTGGGTCAAACATTCAATTAACTCTCCCCCAATGTTTTGACAGGGCCATGGCAAATGATTTCTCAGGCTTTATATGGCCCGCAGGTCAGACATTCCCTACTCCTGCTGTAGAGTTACTGGAGTGACCAGTGACTTTAAGGCAACCTGGAGCCCAAGCCATTCAGGCCAACACCCCTGCTCAGTAGTGGGTCTTCCAGGGCAGGCAGGGACTTGAGGAGAGCGTCTACAGGTTGTTTGTCAAGGTTCAGGACAAAAACTACCTCTGGGTGCCAGCTGTCAGCAATCCTGGCCAACTTATATGACGATAGAAGGAACACAAGGCATTCAGGAGCAGCAGAACAGGCGTGTGAGGTGATGTAAGAAAAAGCTTGGAGGAAAACCCTAACCAATATGGGGTAGAAAACCAGCAAATATTTCAAATTTGCCATAGCAAGCCGAAGTCCCTCTCTTCACTGAAAGGGTTAAAGAGAATAAAACGGGGCAGAGAAAGACTTACTGTGCTTAGCAGATATCTTGCAGACAGCTTGCAGCCTTGAGCACAGCATAGCTCAGACAACCAGAAAACACCTGACATGGAAGGAACCAAGGACAGACCAGACCCTTTAGGTCAGCAGAGCAGCTTGCAGCCAGCAAGGATTAATAAAAATCTCTCTCTTCCTGCTCTCTTCGCTGATGCCTTTCTCGGTTTCAGCCCACCTGTCCCCAGGTGTCGGGAATAAAATATTTTTTGATACATTATGGCCTCATGTCATAGGTGCGTGACCCCGGCCCACTCTGGACCTTTCATTTACTACTCAGGTTAGTGCCCCCTTTCAACTGCATTTCCTCCATACAATGGATGGTCTGTGGTCAATGGTTTTCCCATTATCAATACCAGTAACAATCATTTGTTTAAATTACAAGCTCCAGATTCTAGATTTCTCCACATTATCCCTAGTTTTATGTTTCTAACCATGGTGCCTTTTGAAATAGGGCATGGCTCATCCACTTGGAGAATTGTGTATTTAGGAAAATCTCTACCAACTTTACTTTCATTCTCTATTATGAAAGAAAATTGGGCTTTTTGGTCCCACTTGACAAGTATGATTGTTATACTGAAATACCTAATATGTTTTTACAAACTGCCCATTACCACCTTGTTTTCCCCAATAAGGAATTGTTGCCCTATTCCTAATAATTATTTATATAACTTGTATTTGTTCTTGATATGAGTTTACTGGAACTTGAGACACATGTATGTAAGAAGTACCCTTGATGCCAAGATGTTGGGGGCACCTAGGCTCACTGCAGGGTGAAGCATATTGATGATATTAAGAGACTTGGGGCAACATGGAAAGAAAGATTACAATATGGATGGGGCAGAGCTAACATTCAGTATTGGCTGATACACACTACTGCACCAATCACTCCCCCTTGTTGCCCAGGCTCCTCCATTTGGCCCCTCAGACCAACTGATGACCCAGAAACTAAAGGACTGACAATCACCTGGCAGGGGGCACCCAGGCTGGTGATCCAGCCATGCAATTGCAGTCGATTGGTCCAAGCCTCTGCCAAAGTGGTTGCTAAATATTTTGAATATCACCGTTGAATACAGGTACAATATATAAACATTCATAAAAATCTGTTATTTTCGCCGAAACCGGTTTGGCTCGGTGGATAGAGCGTCGGCTTACGGACTGAAGGGTCCCGGGTTGGATTCCGGTCAGGGGCATGTACCTGGGTTGTGGGCACATCCCCAGTGGGAGATGTGTGGGAGGCAGCTGTTCGATGTTTCTCTCTCATCGATGTTTCTGACTATCTCTCTCCCTTCCTCTCTGTAAAAAAATCAATAAAATGTATTTAAAAAAAAATCTGTTATTTTCATTGAACCAACTGTAGAAGCACAAAGGAGCTCAGATGAGATCTGAAGAATCATCCAGCTAAGTGTTACTGAAATTGCCAACTCAAAGAATTATAAGCTCAATAAATGGTGGTGGTTGTAAGCTTCTGGCTTTTGGGTTGGTTTGTTATGCAGCAGTAGCTAACTGATACAAAAAAGCCATGTGCTGTTACTTCCTATAGTGGTCTGTTCAAGGAAGACTTTCCGTAGCATGTGTCATAGAATTAGGAGCTCATCCCTCATGTAATTCTCATAGTAACTCTAGGAGGTGATAGTTAGTCTCACTCTGCACATGAGGAAATGAACATTTAGAGAGGTAAAATGATTTTTTCAAAGTTAAAAAAATCTAATCTGGTAAAACTAGAATTCAAAGCCAGTTATATTTAACTTCAAATCACTGAGGTTAGCATCTATAATAACATGGAATATTCTTTAGGTTGCTGATGTGTCTTCAATTTCCAATTCAGTTTCTGAGTGAGCTATGTTTAAAGTATTCCTTATTGATTTTCTTCTTCTATATTAAAGCAGAGCTTTTTCTCTTAAATATAAAAAACAGACAAAAACCAAGACAAGTCACAACAAAGGTCCCTCTTCATAGGAGGATTCTGCCCCTTATGTGAGTGGCATGTGACTACCACACAGGAGAGCAGCTCTTTTTCATGACTATTCTTGCTGCATTTTAGTCCAGTTTATCCTCAGTTGCCTGCAGAGATGGAGAATTAAGTGCTGAGTCTCAGTATTCCTTTTCAGAGCCAATGGATCCTATGTGGTAATTCAACAAGTAGAATCTAGGGGCAATATTGGTTTCTTTCTCTTCTTGGGAGCTGCCTTGCAATAAGATTGTTCCCAATAAATAAGCAGAATTCCACAAATCAGTAGTTTTACTGAAAACTGCTTTCTGCTACATCTGTGGCTCAGATAAACATGTCCAGGAAATCATGGTCATCATACAGGACAAACCCAGGCTAGAACAATAGCCTCTGTGGGTAACATAACCTTTAACCGTGCTTATCTCATCAAAATTTCATTTTAAACTGAACACTAACATACAGCTTAGTTTGGCATTATTTTCCATGCTCCAGTTACCTTATTAAAGACAGCACGACATTAAAATGGTTTGAAGCACCATAAAGGGGAAGGTTTCTTTAAATCCTACTGATCAGCATTTCAGGTAATGGGTTCTATCTCCTTCATTAGAAAAAGAGAGGGGAAAAGTCTCAATTAATTGGAAAGGCTCGATGGAGCAAATGCTTCATTAGCTACACTTAGAGCAGACACTAAAAGAAAAAGGAATGTAAGTTTACATGGATGCATGTTAAGAAAAGAATTAGATTCACGTAAGAGTCTAGGAATAAAGGAAACTGCAGGTGGTTACTTGCTCAGACTGCTTTAATAGCTTCAAGGTTACAAAATTAATGAGGGGAGGGAATTGTGGGGTTTCAGATGAGAGAACAGGAAGCCGTGGCCTGAAGCTATGGAAGGAAACCCAGACGAGCTGTTAGGAAACACCAGGAGTTAGAACAGCAGCTCTGAAGCATCCGCACAGACAGGAGGCTGCGCGGCAACCCCAGCACAGATTACATAACCAGAGAGGGACGGTTATGCAAGACAGGCAGGCGTGGCGTGAGGCGGCCATCCTGTAGAACCAGGGGCTTCTGTGAAGCTTCTGCTGAGTTCAGTTCCAATCCCTCCTGTGTCTTGTTTTTCAAGGACTTCTGACATCCCCCTATGCTCAGCTGTTTATGGGCGATCTCATCTCTCTCTCTCTCTCTCTCTCTCTCCAATATGCAAATTGACCCTAACAGCAGAACAACTGGGACTGACTGGTAACTATGACACACACTGACTACCAGGGGGCAACTCCTACATTGAATGTCTGCCCCCTGGTGGCCAGTGCACTCCCACAGCCAACCTCCTGTGGCTGGCCAACCTCCCGTGGCCCCTCCCCACAGCTGGCCAGCCCTGATCAGGACTGAGTGAGACGGCCTCAATGGGCCCTGATCACGAGCCAGGCCGAGAGACCCCCCCACCTGTGCACGAATTCATGCATGGTCTCTAGTTTAACTGTAAGAATCTATGAATTAGGTACTTCTATTACCCCATTTTACAGATGCAGTAAATGAGGGGAGAGATGCTAAATACTCTCAGCTCACACAAGTAATAAAGGCAGAGGCAGGATCTGCACACAGATTCTGTCATATCACAGCAAAGCCTCTGCTCATCTCTGGCCCCTACAGCCTCATGCGGAGACGGAACATGGGCTTAAACATAACACGTTGTATTCTTCAGCACTACAGGGCCTTGGTTTGTCCTTCTTCCTAGGATTTCCAAAATCCAGTCTTAAATGAAAGCACAAAACCGAGCAGGTTTGTGATGCCTCCTCAGTACTCACTAATCTTTCAAACTGTGCCCACGGTCAAGTAACAAAGGCCTGGAATGCCG
>NW_006288434.1:210170-218215 GCF_000327345.1 Myotis davidii
GGCCTGCAAGGCTGAGTGTCCAGCCTGCTGCTTCTGGCTGACTTTCACTCTTCTCTCTGCTTACCATACTGCTACCACGAATGGAGTGTCTGAGTCTTTTCGCCTGATGTGAAACTGTGTGGAGGTATTCTCTGTGCCCCCTAAGGTTCCTTCCACTAGTAGCAAGTATATGTTCAATTGCTCTCATCACCTAAAAACAAATCGAGCATCCCTTAAAGAGCATCACCGGAATGGGGTTAAACATTCACCTTCTAAAACAAGATAAGCCCCAAATGCTGAAATATGTTCCTGCCTGCTTCACCTTCTAACGCGATCAGATTCGCTAATAAAAAGGCTCATAAAAGGCAAAGGAAAATGGAAAGTTTCACATATTGCTGGTTGCCCGGTAACTTCCTTATTACCTGTATGTTGCACATATGTCTCCCTTGGGATTATATGCTTGACAAGCACACCATCTTGTAAATGAAAGCAAAGGCTTGTCCTCTCCGTAGTGAAGAGGCAGGATAAGGATGGGCATATAAACACTTAGAATGCTAACCCACTCGTCATTCTCAAGCCTGTGCTTTGGGGGAAAATACACAATTTATTGTATGGCTATCAATGCAGTCCCACCCCTGACCGTTTAGTACAATTAACCCAAAGGCCTAGAAGCCTGAAAACTAGATTGATCCTGCAGTCTCCTGTTAGTAAGATTTTCATTTAGATCCCATTCAGGAGAAGGACTCAAAGATTTGGAAAGAGGGTAAGGTCTTCCTCCATTAGCGGTACAGGTAGACTGAGGGGCGATGGCAATGTGGGGCTTTCAGAGGCTTCTCGAATATCTCTGTGAATGATTTCTGTTCTGCAAGAAACTGGGAGGATTGGCACTGGCTTCCTGACATAGTCGCCCTTCTGGGTTTTTTCCAAAGCAGTCACAGTTCTCTCTGGCCTTTACTCCCAGCCTTTTCCTTTGTAAGCATATACCTCCTGGGTGTAAGTCCATTCTTGCTCAAAGACTTAGAGTAGTTTCTGTCTCCCTAAGTAAACCTTAGCCGATCAGCTGGCCAATGAGTAGCCATAGGGAGAAATTTACCTACTTGTGTTTGAAGATACAAACTTACCTAAGGACAGCAGTGGCTTTTCATATATTTTTAAGGAAATCATTTGTGACTGAGAATTACACAATTCTACACAGTTTGAGAGTGTGTGTTCTCTTTTGTCTGATGTATACATCATGTTCAATAACCTCTCTTCTGGGATTCATTAACCAACCTCTCACCTCCACATTTAGGTATTCGAAAATTAAATAATCCATCAACATAAAACTTAGAAGAAAAACAAAGATAACTACATGGTATCTCAAATGAAAATCTTTAAAAAATGGGTATAAAACAAAGGAATGCCCACACACACATAGCTTAAACAAATTAAACTGAAGTAATTTCAAAGTAGATTTCTTGATTGCTAAGCCTTTTATGAAGTCCTTTGAATGAAGATGATCTCCCTGTAGCCTCCTTGTCCGTTCCTCACTTACACTGTGCTCTGCAGAATCCTCCAATGTCTCTATCAGGAGCCAGCCACAGAGGATGTGGCTGAGAGGTGTGGACATGTACGAAGCCTCTTCCTTATGCTTATGGTGCAGAAAGAAGTTGCAGATTTCTGTAGATGCAGCCCATTTACCATTAGAAAAAGTCATAGAAATGTGACCCCAGAGAAACAGGAGTTGGGACTCACAAGTCTTAAGCAAATAGACCTAACAACCACATTTGAAACGAATTATAGAAAAAAGGAAATTAGCTACAGAATAACATTGAATGTAAACCGTAATTGAAAAATAAATTTTAAAAAATTTTAAAAAGTCAGAATATCTGAAATCAAGAAAAAAAAGGATACATGGCACAGACTGATAGCTGTCAGAGGGGAAGGATTTGGGGGGCTGGATAAAAGAAGGAGAAGGGACTAAGCACAAAACACACACAGTATATATCTCACATAGACAACAGTGTGGTGTAGCCAGAGGGAAAGCGGGATGGGAGTAGGTGGAGGTGGGCAAAGCGGGGGGGTGAAGGGGGGTAGGGGGGTGGGATGGGATGGGATAGGGACACAAAGAGACTTTGCTTGGGGCGATGGGTGCACAACGCAGGGTGCAGATTATGTTTTATTGAAATCTGTATGGTTTTGTGAATCAATGTCACCCCAATAAGTTCAATAAAAAAAAGGAATTTAGCAAATCCTCAACCCTATTGGGGGTATTGTCAACACAAACAATGCCCATTTTTGAAAAAAGAGAACAAATTAGAGATTGATAAAGATTTGCTTAAAAAAAAAAGAATCTTCTGAGATATCAGAACTAACTTATACATGGTTTCATTCATTTTTTTTCCCTAATAACCCTAAGATTCAAGCCAATGTGATATTTGGTTTCTTGCAGTGATATTACTTTCTGGTTATTGCTAACAGCATAATATATTTGAAACACTTATTTAAACTAATATATTTATATACAGTAATTCTATGACAGTTTTATTAAAGGGAATGGAAGTTTAAAAAAATTAAAAGCCAAATCTTCAGTAGAAATTTACTAAGATAAAATAATTTTATAGTTGTATATACATTAATATATGAATTACATCATTTTTTTCAATAACTTTTGGTAGAAATACAGATTGGGAAGAAAAATTAAGTTTTTCTTATGAGCTTTCTACCAGTAAGTTCTTAATAAGAATTGAATATTTAGGAGGCTTTGCTTCTAAAATACCTTAGAGTTGTTTTATGAAGATTAAAAAAAACCTGTCTCAGCGAATGGGGATGAGAATATAGTATTTTCCTCATAGGCGCACTACTGGTTTAATCAACACTTGTTTTGGGCCACTTACTGTTTGCTATTTTTTTTTCTTGTGGACTTATTTTATTTTAGGACTTCACGTTGGGTAATATTCACAGTAAACCTCCAACTATAACCTTAGCTGCTGAGTAGTCTCCCTATAGCTATAGAATCCTTTCCAAGGGGTGGGGACGATCACCAGCATACCTACTGGAATGGTGTGATAATTCGGCTCTGTTTGTAAAAGAGAGGATCATTGTACCTATTGAAGGCATTGATACAGAGCAAATAGGCCTCTCCTTGTGTACAGAAGACTGACTCAAATCCCTGGGTTGTCTGTTAGTAACTATAGAATCTCAGGCAACCTGTCTGAGCCTTAATTTATTCATTTGTTAAAAGGATAAAAATGCATGACTCATGGTGCATATATCAAGATTAACCAGAATGATGTATATAAAAGCCTGGAACCAATACAAGCAGTTAACACTGGACCTAGATAACATGTTGGCATCTTATTTCCACCTCATATTATGCATTTTTCTATACTACCTTTGAGAACTCCATTCACTCCCTGGGATCCCTGTTGGTCTGCCCTGTATTTAAACAACTCAGGGTTAATCCTTGCCTTGATTTTCTAACTCTCATTGAAATCAACTGTTACCATAGCTCATCACACCTCGGCGAACTCCTCTGTGCTCCTAAGGTATCTACCACCAATCTGCTAAACTCAGTTTTGACAAAGTGCTGGTAAGCAAGAATCAAAGTATTTCCTTCTTTGCAGGTGGATCAGCCATTCTCTGGGGAAAAGTTCTATCTTTTATAATTTGTGTGTGTTTTTAATACGAGGGCTTTGGGTTCAAGCCAAAAGTGAAAATATTTTGGGTAGTATGCTCCTTGGTAGACATACAAGGAGTGGAAATAAATTATTTGTGTCGCATCCCACAAGTACCATTACACCAGTTTGTTTCACATAAATATGATAGTGATTCAATTTCATTCATCTACCACTAACTTATTGATGGATATTCATTTAACATTTATCATATTTCAAAAGCTAACCTAATTAAAAATATATTCTCTACATTTAATCCATGGAACAACATAGTGATGTAGACAGTATCTTATTTTACAGATGTAGAAACTGAGATTCAGAGAAATTAAGCAACCTTTCCAATATCCCACAGTACGTGGCAGAATTCAGATTTAAAACAGGCTGCATTTGGCTCATTAGCCAAGACTTTTAACCTATCCTACACTGCCTCTTATTAATAAATCCTCCCAACTGAGGGCTGTAATGCAGAAGCACTGGAATAAAAAGGAAATCATTCCAAAAGTCTATCACAGAACAAACAGAAGTTGATTGTGGCACAGTAGACATTACCATGGTTTTGTGCAAAAATGAAATATGAATGTATTATTCGACAAGAACAAAACTGTGGGCTACATTGTCTTAGAACCTCCTCTTTTTGCATTTATTATTTTCATTTAGTCTTCTTATTATTAAGCTAAAAAAAGTGATCTTCCCTGAACTTCCACCCATTGGTTTTAGATCTATGCTTGAAGCCCTGTAGATGATGGAAGATCTTTCTTCCTTGGGGTGGACAACTGCTACAATGCATCCCAAGTCCTGATCATTTAAGATATTTCCTTTTGGGTTTGCTATGTCATATTTTTGATAGTTCACCTCTAAGGTTGAAATCCATGGATCTTTTTTTGTACCCAAATTGCTATTAATCAGGTTTTCTGAAATCTGTATATGTACAGTTGATTTTTTTCCAAGAGAAAAATACTTAAACAAACTTAATTTTTTAGTTTTTGTCAATTATATAAAGTTTGAATTAATTTTTTCAATGTTAATTTTCAGTTTGAGTCAATCATTTAAGGTGAACTTATCTTGTCATATTTTGATGTTACTCAGCATCGTATCAATTTATATCTTATTTGTCTAGGTCAAAGTCACTGGTGAAATCTGAATAGACACATTCCTAAATTCAGGCCTTGTGGCCTACTATTAGAAACCTCACCAATCTGATCCCTCATTATTAGTTCTTCTCAAATATAGAAGTATCCACAAAAACATCTCCTGTTTATTTCTCTCTCATTATAACTGATATAATAGATGGTTCTGATGAAATCAATATATTTTCTCTATGACATTTTCCTAATCCTTAAGTACTTCATTTAAAAAGAAATGTTTTGACACGAGTCATTCTTAAAGTACTCACACCTAATCCCACAGCATGACTTTTTAAACTATTTTTAAAATTTTAGCAATATCTTCAGTGAACTTAGTTTTGTTCCTGTCAAAAAGTTACTACAATTTTATCAGCTCATGATTTGCATGAAATATGCAAATTATAGAGGTCCTATTTAGCTTTTACTAAATGACACGTCCCCCTCCGCCACCATAACAATCCCCAAGCCAAATCATACATGAGTTTTCAAACATTGCCAAGAATCTGCTTTCACTGAGAAATATGAAAAGGGCATGTTTAGTGTGTCAGTGGGAACAATGCATCAGTTGTAAAATGCTATTTCAAATACCAATGCATAATTGTGCATACCAATAATGCATTATTGTTTCTTAGGAACCTCCAATGACTTATCCAGTTTTATCAATTATTGCAACAATAAGTCACAGCTGTATAGCACTTTACAGTTCATACACAGCATGTACAGCCATTCCCTCGCCTGATAGGAAACCAAGCTGTCACAAAAGGGTAGGACACACACACTGGAGAAAGTGCAATTGAATGGAAAGAAGATAGGATTTGTGGAGTCAGATGTGGATTTCAATCCCTGTTCCACACCTTACCAGCTGGGTGGCCGTGTGCGAGCTATGGGCATCTCCAGACCTCAACGGTAACATGAGGACTACAAATACCCACCATTACAAGATTTTCATGGTGATTAAGTGAAGTGATAATACACAACTTCCAGCACACCCATGTGCTCATAACTGTTAGTTCTTTTCTCCTTCCATTCCCCCTGCCCCCACTCTGAAGAACCTAGCTCCATGTGCATTTTTGCATGCTAAGTTTAACTTTGCTTTACCGTTCTCAAATTAATTTTTTTTTTGGTTAAAAATTCTTGTGGCACAGTCCTGGCCTGTGTGGCTCAGTTGGTTGGAATGAGGGTCTCTCTATCCTGTGAGTCCCACGGATATTCTCCCCATCTCAGCTCATCCAACCAGGGCAAGGAACTTCACCCTCCCATCAGTTTCCACAGGAAATCCAATGTCATGGATTGTCATGATCTGTCTGTATGAAGTCTGCTGAAAGTTCAGGAGTCAGAGGCAGAAGAGGTGTGGAGGTGACATCATACGGCCCTTAGAATTAGCAAAGGAAACTGGTACCTGGGTTAAAGGACGATGAATGAACAGAGGGCTCTGGAGAGAGACGGAGATTTATCTCCCTGGAGCTGCGTGTTTACACTGCAAAGGCAGCTAAACCCCTGAGCTATTTCATTTTGCAAAGGACCAGAAAGCTCAGAAACCTTTCCCAGAGAAGATGTATTTACATAAAGGACAGAGGTGGCAGGGTAGCTGTCCAGCTCCTGTGTAAATGTCCCAATTGGTAAATTCAGGTCCTGCACTACAAACCCCTGCAGGCAGAGCGAAGTGGCCCTCCATCACGCTGCCACAGGGAACTGAGGACAGGTAAGGTGTGCTTATTGCTGCAGGTCAGAGATTTCCAACCTTGACCATCCCATGGCACACGTAAACTAATTACTAAAATTCTGCGGCACACCCAAAATATGCTTTTTGCTGATCTGACAAAAAATAGGTATAATTTTGATTCATTCACACTGGATGGCTATTGTTATGTTGGCCGTTGTCATATTTTTAGTTGACAATCTAAGGGAAAAGAGGTCAGTGCCCCTGATTAAGTAGTCACGTGTTGCCTGTTTTAAAAATTCTTGTGACACAGCCCTGGCCTGTGTGGCTCAGTTGGTTGGAATGTCATCTGACAGACTAAAAGGTTGAGGGTTTGATTCCTAGTCAGAGCACATATACCTAGGTTGTGGGTTTGATCCCTGGTTGGGGTGAGTACAGGAGGTAGCTGACTGATGATGTTTCTCACCTTGATTTCTTTCTTTATCTCTCTCTCCTTTTCTCTCTTTCAATAAAGAAAAACATCCTTGGGTGAGGATTAAAAAAAAATTCTTGTGGCACATTGGCTGAAAATCACTGCTGTAGGTAATAATACCTCTGATCCAGAAACCTCACTGATGCTTTCAGGACAAAGTAAATAAATACAGACATTAAAAACTTAGCAATAATGCATTTCCCCCAAGGTAAGACTGATTAGCTATTACTTCCCCATCGACTTCTCTCCATTTCCATCCTCCTTCTATAAAAAAGTAGCAAATATTTGTTAAGTTTTTACTAGCCAGATAAAGTACTAAGAGCTTTATGTAAGCTTTTATTTTTTATCATATTTAAAACTCAAAAAAAAAAACCTCTGTGAAGAAAGTGCTTTCATTCCCATTGAATAGTTGAAAAAAATGACGAAAAAACTTCACCAACACAGGTTGTGAGTGGCAGTGCTAACATAGCCAGAACACTGCTCAATTCTGACATATCTGTTTTGTGTCAGAACATGACTATTTTGTTTCTACTGCTCTGCAGCGAACTACACTATACTATCACAGCTCATACCCTTAACGCAGAAACAGCTAACATGTCTGAAATGCTCCCGTCTGAACAAAATGATTTTCTCTCTTTAAACCATATGGCAATTTTTATTTTTCATAGTAATAAAACAATGTATATGTGTGAAATAATATCCATATTCTCATTCTTATCCTGAGAGGTTCCTGTACCGTGGGTAACAAGGGCTGGAATGAAGCAGTTTCAAGAAAGGTATTAATGACAAATCTTTGGTCCAGAATGGTAACTTGGGTCCACATACTTAACAGTATGTTATGTGTGTTGCCAAATAAAGAAAGGCTTCAGGAACTTCAGACTAGCTTTGCCACTCATGGACCAGCAGCACAGGCATCCCCTAAAATCTTGTTACAAATGCAAAACTGTGAGCCCAGGCCAGGTGATCTGAGCCAGCATCTGTATTTTTTATAAGATCTCCAATGCACATTAACATTTAGAAAGCATTTATTTAGAACTATATATATATATATGAGACTGAGACCTGAGTCCCGGGCATGTGTCCTGACCAGGAATCAAACCAGTGTCCTCTAGGTGCATGGAATGACACTCAATCCAGTGAGCCACACCAGCCAG
>NW_006288434.1:218284-225615 GCF_000327345.1 Myotis davidii
GGAAAATAAAGCTGAGCCTTTGCCTGTCCAGATTGTGTGTCGTGGAACTGCCTGTAGACGCTAAGTTATTCGCTGTCAGCCGATCATCCTAAAGTTTTCCACAAGTCCTAAAATAATGCAGGAAAAAGTTCCCAGACCATGTGATGTGGTATGACTCTGAGTTAAAGAGGGCGTTTAGACAGAATGAATCACAAGTGTGATTTACGCTAACAGGAGAGACTCATGAATACTGATTCAGTACTAGAAAAATGTTATGAGATTCACTGGCGGTTTTTCTCTAAATCAGATAAAAACCACTTGCCTTTAAAATCAACATTTTTTCTGACATGATACTTAGACATCAATCCCAGCTCATCCCATTTCTCCCGACAGACTTTATAACTCTAGTATACTCAGATCACCGGTGATGACTGAAGAAGGAAACCCAAGAGTAGCCACTGCTCCTTCTCATTCTTTGGATAAAAAACCTTCCCCTCCTGACTCCCAACAAACAGAAGTCCAGGACCAGACAGCTTTGCAGGTAAATTCTACTAAACATTTTGAAAAACAAAAAATAAAACCTTTTCTTACAGTATTCCAAAAAAATTGAAGAGGAAGGAATGCTTCCAAACGAATTCTATGAAGCCAGTATTACTCTGATATAGCCCAACCCATTCTCCACATAATGCTTGAACCATCTCTCTTGAGCAACTTTATTAAGGCATTCCCCTAAATAAGACGCTGTAGCAATTCCCAAGGTGTCAAGATTATGTCCAAATTACATAGTATGGAACACAAGACCCCCATTATCTGGACTCCCATTTTTCTCAAGCTTCATCTCCAACTACCGGCTATTGTCAATGGTAGTCAATAATTTATTCAATGAATTAATGAGCATTCTTAAAGCAGCCCATTAAATTGTGGCTGCTTTAAGAATGCTCATCCCACTCACCCTATGTTTATTTACAAGAATGTTTCTCATATTACAAAAGATCTGTAATTTGAATGAATTGTTTAAAGCAGGGAGTGAAACACTGTAGCCCCAAAGAGCATAGCAGGTACCCTTTCTTTGGAGTAAATATTATCCTGTTGCATTGGCTATATCTTGACACACTTGAAATAGTACTTGAAAAACACCTCAAAGACACTAAAACTACCTATCTGGAAAGAAAATTCTTTTGAATCTGTCTATGAGATACTCAATAAACAGTCACAAAGTTCAATTTTCTGTCTGTGTTCAACCTACGATACTTTATCTCCAATATAATATTGATATTTTTTCCTCCTATGGCTCAGAGAACTAAGAGAGGAAATCAATGTCCTTCCCATCATTGAATTAAAATTTAAGCAACAAAATAAAGTCCAAGCATCCTTGAGTGAAATCTTAGACAACAAAAAATATTGTAATGTCGGCAGACACTGTTTAAAGTCTTGCAATTTCTCTGATGATAGGCTATCCTCCATATACTTAAAAATAATGTTTTTAATATTTAACAAAGTTCTTTAAAATTCAGTGCAGAGCAGTTCTTTCTGTAAGCCAGAAGGTACCAGAATAATTAAAGTTCCAATTTATGAAAGAGGCTCACTAAATAAATGACCAAACAGAATGGAGGAAATGAAATGCTAAGGTTTGTTGGATATGATTATACAGATAATATGGGATTTTCCCTCCAGAAAACATCCATCTAAATTAATAGACATTTATATAATATTTTGAAGGTATTAACTTTACCATTTCCAAGCATCCATGGTAACACGAAATAGCTTAACTAATAGATAACATTACTTTAAAACCGGCTCAGTCCTTTTTAGTAGGTACTTTTGCCTACTAAAAAGCTGTTTGTTAAGCTAATTTGCTGAACATAACATTTTGTGTATCCTGACATCATGTTTCCACTTAGCTTTTTATTCCTGGATTGTATTACCACAAAACTGGTTTTATATAAATAGTTTGTTTAGATGTACACGAAGTTTGAATTAGTGAAAAAATGTTTTAAATATGTTTTTTATTGATTTTAGAGAGAAAGGAAGGTAAAGGGAGAGAGAGAAACATTGATGTGAAAGGGAAACATTGATTGGTTGCCTCTCATACATGCCCCGACCACGGGGACGGGACCTGCAGTCCCACTCACCCTGACTGAGAATCGACTGGTGACTTTTTGGTGCAAGGGAGGACTCCCAACCAGCGGAGCCACACCGGCCAGCACCGAATTAATGAAATTTTAAATAGCACATGAAAAGCTTGCTAGCATGTAGATGAGCATAATGTGTACAGTGAATGTGTTACGAATGGCCATTGAAAACTTTATAATTGTGTTACTCAAAGTAATTAACTGTCTGGTAGAAACATCAATAGAAGCATTCCCCCCAACTGTGTCTGGCTTTTAACTATTTTTACATTTTTTTCTCAGTAACCTTTTCATCAGAGTTGTGATCATGGCCCACATTTCATGAGGAGCATACATCCTGAAGGTGTGTGTGAGGTTTTTTTTTAATGTGTAAAGAAATACCTTCAGTATGAATTGGGAAGAAAAACCAACCTAAAAAAAATCAGGAGGTACCAAGTTTTATTTCTGAATGTGTGCAAGATCCTCAAAGCTCTTCAAATTCATATTCCTTACAAAAAATAAAGGTACTGGGGAAATTTGGACATATTATCTCACTGTTCAAACTGCCATGTATTCTATCATTAAATGTTTAAAATAAAGTAGGTCTTTCAAAATAATCTTTTCTCACAGTGAAGGGATTAAGAAATGCAAATTGGCAGTTACAAAACAGTCCCAGGGATGTGAAGTACAGCAGAGGTAATATAGTCAGTAATACAGTAATAAAGATGTAGGGTGCCAGGTGGGTGCTCGTCTTAGCGGAGGGATCACTTCATAAGTTATATAAATGTCTAAACACTATGCTGTACACCAGAAGCTACTATAGTATTGAATGTCAATTGTACTTGAAAACCATTAAAATTGAAAAGAATAATACTCTTTTCTTCCCCAAGCCCGGGGTCTGAGAAAAGGAACATTCCCACACGTGCTGAGGGTGGGAAGGGGAGTTCTGATCCCTGGCACAGCCGAAGGACGTATTTTCACAGGGACTTAGACATTTCCCACAGGACTGTGATTACTTCTCAACCATTTTAATTATGCCACAACTTTAACCGGCAGAGGTTTCATTAGGTGCTTTAGAAAGTGTTGAGACAATTGACAGATGTAACGTATTTTTAATACGTTATTAAGACTATTACAGTGCAACTCGAACACCAAACCAGCACAAGGAAAACTGCAGGGGTATTGACATTTCTTAATCCATTTCTCACGGTCGTGATTAGGCTGTGTTTCTTGATTCTGGGCTGATTACCTCTCCCAGAGAACAACCCAGAATTAGGGCAACACGGGGTAAGGCGCATGTACAAAATATACTGTGGCCCTGTGAAATTGGACTTGGCAAACTAGTTACCCAGCACACTCCCAATCTACATGGGTGGGCATCAAATGGACACTTTTTTTCCTTCTGCGTATACCTACTGTGCTTAGTAAATATACAGTCTCTGGCAATGGTGGGGACCGCGAGAGGCAGGGTTGACCAGATGGCCCGGCCTGGATTTTGTCTCTGGTGGAGGGTCAGAGTGATTGTAACACTATAACACTATAAATGTTTAGTAAAAAAAAAAATATCTACTTTTTTCTGGAAAAAAAAAGGTTTCATATTTATTCCAGAGTTGAAAAAGGGTTTCTGCCTATGGGTTTTCCTAGGTCTCATGTTTTATAAGTAGGTTTTAAATGTAATTAATATATATATTAAAAACTCAATTACATATCCCCCGGCCGGACTTATATATTAAACAAGGTCTGCTTATTGTACAAATGAACAAAAAGTCAAGCTTGGTTTCTCAAGATCTTCAGGTTTACTATCTTAACAAAAATCACACATTCTTATGCAAAGTGCATAAAAAAAAAAAGAAATGGCCTTTGTACACATGCAACTGTCGTTAAAATGTGTGAATTGCCACGTCCATTGAGGCAATTCGATCCCACGCCTAACAAGGACCTTAGCAATGGAAAAATGTTCCCTAAAGGTTCCTGTGACCTAGAAAAATAGAAGAAACCAATCTGTCAGCACAAACTTCAAAACAAAGTCATTTTTCTCAAGAACATAATTTGATTTGAACCCTGAGAGCAGCTGTCCACTTCCGCTCCCATGTTTACAGGCAGGGATCTGTATGCAGAGAGGGTCCTGCTGATTAAATCAGAGACTGCCTGCGTCCACAGGAAGAATCTTCTTGAAGAAGGTTCTGGTTAGTGGTGACCTAGTTTCATGCTGTAGAATGTGAAGCCTCCAGCAAGATTAGTCTTTTCCTTTTTTTTTCCTCTCTCTCTCCTCTGACAGTATTTTCACTTCAGGATTGATCTTTTTTCTTCTTCTTATAATTAAAAAGTCTGCCTTCAAAATGAGAGGCACCCAAGTTATGTGATGATATTTTTAAATGCCTGCTATACTGTCAGTTAAAAGATGTCAAGTGTGCATCTTGCTTTTCTCTTTATAAAGTTTCCAAACTAATTATTACTGTTTTAATTTTGCCAACTACTCAGAAAACTTCCCAGGGAACCCCTAATCCTGTAGGCTCTTTTTTGATCTGTAGGCTTCCTGGCGTTCATAAGATACAAATCTGTACGTGACTGGCTTCATTAAGCTTGGGGTGTTGAAGGCATTCTATCCTAAAGCAGGAAAAAGGACGGATCTTTGAATTTCTCATTTGATAATTTCACACACCAGTAAAACGTGAACAGAATATGTTGGGGACATTTCCCAACTTAATTTTGATAAGTCAGGGGATTGAAAAAAACAAACACAAATCTTATAACAGAGACTACCATCTGTGGTGATCAGATTATAAGCTTTACAAATGTTAATGTAGAATCATCAGGTTGTATACCTAAAAGTAATATAATAAAAAATGTTTTAAAAAAGCAAAAGAGGAAGAAATATCTGCGCGCGCACACACACATAGAGTCTACCCAACCAATACATTTGCTATGCCATCATTTTACACAAGTCAATTTATTTTAACAGAAGGAGGGAAATAAGAAAAGGAGAAAGAGGAGAAGGAGAGGGAGAAAGACAGAAGAGAAGGAGGGATTGAGGGAAGAAGAGAGAAGGAGAGAACAGTAACTTTTATTGGATAAAGTAACTTTTATTTCATTTCCTGGAAAACTCGTGTTTTCTTCCTAAGGGATCTGTTTCACCATTCATGATGTGGGCTCCCCATTGGGAAACCACTCACTGAGGTCTCTGTCAGTAAACTGATTTCGTTCTTGTTCCTGTTTTGGAGAAGAGAACTTGACCTGAAAACATGGAGGGGGTGAGCTCTTTGCTATTAGCCATCATTTACTTAGATCCTTTCCTTGACTTTGCCACTGTTTACAGAGTGATCATAATAAGTCATTCAACTTTTAGGAACTTAATTCCACAGGATGCTACATGGTGGCCATAACACTTATTTTTCTTACCTGTTAGGAATGGTGTAAGCATTCACTGACTTGAATGAATTCGATTTGTTATCACCTAAAAAAACTGACAAAGTATATGCTAAAATGCTCTGAAATCTATTCACATGGCCCAGATTGGGGGAAGGTGTGGCCAGGTATAAGGGAAGCTTGAATCCTAACACTATTCAGGCAGAAGTAAAAGCTGACATAAAACTGACATGAATGAGCATATTTTTATATGTGAAAAAGTGTGAGTTTTACATATGCCCCAAATAAACCCAGAATTCGCTCATCTGAACATAACTGGAAATTACTGTGTAAAGAACGTTTGCTGACTCATCCTGTAAGCCGGTGTCTTACCAAGAGAAGGTGTGAGAGTGAGATTAATATAAATGTAAAAAGGGAGAGACTGATTGAGGAGGGCAAGCAGGGGACTGAGGGGGGAGCAGGCTGTCAGTTCACATGACAAGGTGAGGGCCTGAGAGGGAGAGATCTCAACAGAAGGAAAGTTCCAGAGCCATTAGTCAGACACCTGCTAGCCAGGGGTCCCTTATTGGACGTGTTTGGAAGCCCTGCTGAATCAGGAACCTGGAAAGGCAAGGTTCCCCCCTTTTCTGCCTCTTCCATGAACTTGGCACAGAGCATTTAAATAACTCTAATTTTTCTTTTCTTTTCTTGCACATACCAGGGTTGTACTCTTATTCCTTGTGCTCTAATCCTTCTCTCTAAAGCCCCGGGGCCACCAAAGAGCTTCCTTAAATGGAACTCTTAGCAGATTCTCTCCTCTTATCCTCCACTGAGAAGGGTAGGATCATCACCCCAACCTCCACCAGCACCCCTTTCTCACCCCCAACACTTATTTAGCACTTACTATCCATGCCACACTGTACTAAATGCCAGGGAAATACTTTTATTTTTTTAAAAATAATAGAATTTTAAGTATCTGAAGGACTTCAAATATCTAGTCCAGGGGTTTTTCAAACTATAGGTTCAACTCATTAATGAACCATGCAATCAATTTAGTGAGTTGAGACTGCATTTGGCCAGTGTGACGCAGTTGGTTGGAGTGTCATCCATACACTGAAGAGTTATGGGTTTGATTCTCGGTCAGGGCACATACCAGGTTGTGGGTCCCATCCCCAGCTGGGGTCATACGAAAGGCAGCTGATCAACGTTCCTCTCTCTCTCTTTCCCCATCCCTCTTTCCTTCCTCCCTCCTTTCCTCTCCTCTAAAATAAATAAAAGACATATCTTCCATGGAGGATAAATACAATGAAATGAAACAAAACAGGATGGAATAAAAATGATCAGAACAGATGGTAAGGAAAATGTTTTAAGGAAATTCTGTTTGAACTGTGCTGGTAGGTGAGTGTGCATAGAGTGGGTACGTGGTGTAAAAATATGTCAATGTGTTGGTCAGGACTCGAAGGCAGTCCCCAGACGCCCAGCCCTCTGATGTACAGACCTGTGCAACCCCGGGAACATGAATGGACATCACTCCCACGATTAGGTTCTGTTGACTTTAAAACAGACAGATTATCTGGGTGGCCCTGAGCTATTTACACAAACCTCTTAACAGCAGAGATTTCCTGGGCCAGCCCCGGGAGAGTAAGTCAGAGATTCCAGGGACACAGCTACTGGCTTGAGGATGGAGGAGGCCACATAGCAGGAAAGAGAGTGGCCTCTGAAGACTGTGAGTGGCCCCCGCTGACAACCAGCAAGGAAAAGGAGCTCTCGGGTCTACAATCAAATTCTGCCAACAAGAAGAAAGAGCTCAGAAGCCTAAGTTTCCCTAGATCAGCAGTTCTCAGCCTGTGGGTCGCGACCCCTTTGGGGGTCGAACAACCCTTTCTTTCTTTCTTTTTT
>NW_006288434.1:225655-233734 GCF_000327345.1 Myotis davidii
TCCTCCCCGCCCCAGACACAGCAGGCCTGGATCCTGCGCTGGGGAGGGCGGCGGCTGGGGATCGCGCTGCCGCCAGCCCCAGGTGGGGGGCATAGCGAGATTTGCCTGCAGTATGCAAATTAGCCACCATCTTTGTTGGTGGTTAATTTGCATATTGTGCTGATTAGCCAATGGGAGGCATAGCAAAGGTACAGTCAATTACCATGTTTGTCTATTATTAGATAGTATAATTACATATTGTTTTTGTGATTAATCACTATGCTTTAATTATGTTCAATTTGTAACAATGAAATTGGGGGTCACCACAACATGAAGAACTGTATTAAAGGGTCGCGGCATTAGGAAGGTTGAGAACCACTGCCCTCGGGGATCCTCCAGATGGGAACCCAGCTCAGCTGACACCTTATTTCAGCCTCCTGGTACCCTGAGCAGATAACCTAGACCGAATCCGTATGTGGATTGCTGACTTACAAAACCATGAGCTGAAAAATGGGGGTGGTTTTAAACAGCGAAGTTTGGGGTAATTTGTTTCACAGCAATTGAAAACTTATACATTCACATGGTCAGTTGTGATAATAAAAAGAGAGTAAGAGAAAAAAATCTACGCAGAAAGACACCGTTTGGTCTGGATCTTTCACTGTGCACAGGAGAAAAGTAAGGTCAAATGACGGTCAATAACTTGCAGGATTACACAGTCTGTGACAGAGCAGGGTAGAAAAGCGCTTTCCTTTGCCACAGTCCTGGTATAGTTGACTCCTCTCCTTTCCATTTACCTGAAGATTCGTACATTTCACACAAATAGAGAATAGCGTTCCACCTACTTATTTTATTATACTGCTCGTAGAATGGGTTATTCTCATAAAAAGTAATGACTTTGTGTTGTGCTATTTTTTGCTGCTGTATTAGCTTTTTGTCTGTTGTGAAAAATAATTAAGAACCAGAATCTATTATCTATACAAGGAAGCTATAATTTCTCTTTCCTAGAATTCTCTCACAGGAAATGGATCCTATACGTAGGTTCAGGAAAGATAAAAGTTGAAATTAAAAATAAAAAAAAAAGAAAAATTTCTAGAAAAGCTACCATGACCACTCATCCAGTAAATAACCCCAAAACTTTCTATTCCATTAGTTTTTATTTGAAAAAATGTAAATCCCCAGAATCATTGCTTTAATTGAAATATAGTATTTCACCTAAATAGACTAATAGTACTACACTTCATTGCTAAATTTAAATGTAATACTCTATTTGGCCACAAGAGGGCTCCCAGGTTTTTTTTCAGTTGTGGGCACCATAAATTGAGACACAAAGTTATCTTTCAATAAAAGGGCATATTGGCAGGAGGACGGGTTAGTTGGCATGGTTTCCTTAAGTGAAAATTTCTGGGAATTTCAGTAAAACATTACCCCACTATATTGCTACAGGAACCCCTCTGGCTCACCTCTGTGCAGAGGGGGATGGTATCCTGCTGACTGACACAGAAGGCTGACTCTAAAATGTCAAAAGAGTCGGTTAATTTCATGTTTAGAGTCTGCTATCTCTGGCTCATGTCTTCATCTTTAATCTCTCGAAGGTTTTATCTCTCATCTATAAAAGTAAAGAGTATACCACCTATCTCTCAGAGTTGTTTTGAGAGTGAACTGAGATAGAAGAATGGTATAGATAGAAGATGGTGCCAGGTATATAGAATTGCCAATAATGGTAATTTTAGTTGTTACTGTTCATTACAAATAATACTTCTACTAATGGAGACTGAAATAGGCTTGTTTTGTGAAATGGTCTTTCAAAACGGGTGAAAGATCTTTCAAAAGGCTGCGAACATTTCAGCCTTAAAAATGTGTCCAGATCCAAGTTAGGAGAAGGGTTACATAAACACAGTAAAGTCCACAATGTAGATGCCAAAATTAACATAATAGACATGCCGTTGACATAGACTATGAGTCAAACTGTTTCAAAACCAATCATTAACAATTCACCAGTGGTGGAGCTATTTAAAATAACTCATGGCGCTTCCTGCAATCCAAATTCACCACTTAGACCTCTATTTTCTAGGCACCGTTCTCTACTTCCTGTGGCCAACCTGCTCAGTCTTTCTTCTTTTCTCACCTTTAGAAAATACTGAGTTTGTACCATAAACTATATTCCGAATACAAAATACTGAGTCTTCTTAGCCAGTTAATAAATCAGAAAAGCAAAAAAATAAAACATAATAAAAATTATTCAGAAAAGCAATAGGAGGTAGTGGACACGTTGAAGGGTGGGAGGAGAAGACAGTGAAAAATGGAGCGAGGCAGTTATATATACTTTATGGGCTTTTCCAGATGATCGGTAGAGATCTGCTATCATAAGTTTTACAAATGGAAATAGGCACCTGCCTATCCTGTCTTTTATCAATTCTTGTTAGTTGGCTATTGACATCCCTAAAGGCATCATGCTCATTGCCTATGAAAAATATACCTTACTCTGGATAGAGGAAGCCTGAGAGCAGATGGAGAAAGAGTGGGTACGTAAATAATGGAAAGGGAAAATCCTAGTAGACCCACATGGAGGCATCTCTTCAAGCCTGAAGGGAAGTAATTTAACCCAAAGACACAGGAAAATGACTTGAAATCACACAGAAAATTGGTGTGTGAATCAGAATTAGAAATCTGATCTCCTAATGATCACTTCTAAATAGGGACACTAAAAGATCTGAGAAAAAATTTCAAATATCCCATGTTGGGGCTGTAGGGGTGGTGGACACCAAATACAACATGATCTCTTTAACTGTCATAAACTCATTAAAACACAGTCTCTGCTACCGCGGCTTTTGGATACGACCAAATCTCTGCAACATGAAATAACATGTGAGGCCAAAGCACCCTTCCTCTTCCTCAGCAGATCCATCTCCTCTACGCATCACCCTCTACCGTATATGGTATGTTTAGCAACTTTTGTCTCAAACAGACCAAAGACACTGACGATTGCTTTTGTTACTTAAAAAGGAAGGATAAAGACACGATGGACAAATATTGGTACATAAAAATCGATAAATCAACTCATTTAGATTGATTACCTACAACATTCCAATTAAATACTAAAGTTCAAAATGACAGGATATTCTTCTACCTGGGAAAGCAGGGACATTGACCCACAACACCCTTTCCACAGACCCTTTCCCACGTGGGCTCTGGTGTGGTTCAATCTCTCCAGGTGAAGTCACGTGCAAGCTCCATACAGACCTACAATGTTGTTTGTTCTCTCTGAGAATGTGACAACTTTTCTATTTTCTTAGTGGCTTTATTAGTTACAGGCTGACATCCTGACAGAATAGGGTCAAAGACTCAAGAGCCTGGAGGGAAAAAAGCAAAGATTAAAACCCCAAAAATGGTGTTGGCCGAAGAATGGCATAAATGCAAATGGTAGCACCTCAGCTTAAACACTGGGAAACCGTATGTATATAATTTACTCACTCCCCTGAGGCCAAATATAGAAGGCCCTCCAGCTTGCCCTCTTACTTAACGTTACGGAAGGTTTTCAGTATTTTTCCATCTCCACGTTCAGACCATATCAGGAAATGTCCACATCTACCGTCAGAAAGACATGCACATCACATAAAGAAGGGAACATCCCACGGCCGACCCGCGCATTCACAGTGCTGTCTACATAGACTTCATGTATTCAAGGGCGTGAAACAGCTGCGGCTCACCAATCGTGTAGAACCGCTTCAGCTCACTCCTGCGGGAGGGATGCTTCGGGGTGCTGGCTGTGTTGGCTGTGTTCTGTTCTTCTTCAATGATGGGTGTCTTGGGTGCAGGGGGCTTACTCACTTGTGGCATTTGCTTTCCTGCCCCGGCCAAAGGGTTGAACCCTGGAGCAGTAATATCCACCGACTGGGACTTTTTCTTCAACCTACAGACAGAGAATACCACAGGCTGTGAGGACCGACTCGGGGGATAAAATATTTTCAACAACTGAGTTATGTTTGGCCCTGAAATAGAACCAAGTTTATTCAGAAATTACAGACCTTCCCGACAGGGTTTTAAATTCTCCATTTTTTTTTTTTGAAACCAGTTGGGAAAAATAAATCCTCTGGTTAACCATTTTGGAAAGTTTCACTAAAATATATTAAAATGTAAGGTGATAAAGGACTTCTGTTTTTCCAATAATAGCAAACTAAAATACGGTATCAAAGATAATGCACTTGGCTACTGCTTTTGGTTCTGAAAGGAGTATTTTTTAATGCTACAGTCAAGCACTAGTTAGAAATAAATAATTGCATCCCAGCAAAGGAAAAGGAAAAGATTACCTGGATAGCTAGAGGCTGCCAGTGCTTTGCTATGGAATATAAGCTGTAAAAATTATAGAGTTCACATGGCTCCTACAGACACTCTCAGTGACAATAAAAGTATTACTCACTTTTCCAGTCTAAAGAGCTGACATCAGACCTAACTTGGAAAGCAAAAAGCTATCCATAAAACATTTTTCCCACGCAGGCATGAGAATGTTTGTTTCCCTTGGGGTAAAAATCATTGGTAACTGATAGGACCTAAATTCACATACTTCAAGCTACACAACGGTATTTGTAATGTAGTTGAACTCTGACCCCAGAATATTCTTGGCCCTTGGTATTTCTCAAGTCTGTTTGCCCTACAGATCACAAGTTGGCTGTTTTCTTTATCAGTTATGGTAGTCACACCTGGGCATTTGCAATTTTCTAAAAGTTTCATACATCCTCAGACCCCCAGGTGTTCTATTTTCTGGATATAAAGTACATTAACTTCCATTTTCTGCGTGAGCCTGCTAGACACAGCTTCAACGTGGCCTCCTGTGGGAGCTTCCTCTGACATGGGCCTTGGCAGCCTCGCACCTCTCCACAGAGGGTTTCTTCATAATTAACATTCAATGAGCTTCCCATAAATGGAATGTACCACAGCAAAAGCCTTGTTAAAGGAATAGAGTGTATCAATAGTAAAGGATCCATTAATGAAAGTAGTGTTTACTAAATTGCGCCTAATTCATTATCACCTATATGATTTCTTCCATATCCACATATTACTACTTAATACTTATAAACAATGACTTGCTTTATCCAAATGGCCAACATACATTAAAAAGTGCTCAACAGTGTTATCCATAAGAAACATAAAGTAAGACTGTATTGTCCTCATAACACACCCCAGAATGGCTAAAACGTAAAAGACATGGTAGCAAGTGTGGTGATGAGGAGCAATTGGAATTCTTCGACAATACTGGGGGGGTGTAAACTGGATTGACCCCTTTAGACAACTGTCTGGCAATATCTGCTCAGCTGAAGGCATGTATCTTTATATATATTGATTTCAGGGAGGAAAGGAGAAGGAGAAAGAGATAGAAACATTAACGATGACAGAGAATCAATGATCAGCTGCCTCCTGCATGCCCCCCACTGGGGATTAAGCTGGCAACCCGGGCATGTACCCTGACTGGAAATTGAACCCTGATCTCCTGGTTCATAGGTCAACTCAACCACTGGCTTACACCAGCTGGGCAAAGGCATGTATCTTTTGACCCAACTATTCTATTCCTAGGTTATATCGTACACAAATAGGAATATGTTCACCCAAACACGAAGTTAAGAATGCCTACTTATAATACGGAATACAAATGTCTACTCACAGTAGAAATAGGTGAGTAAACTGGGATAATATTTATAAAATGAAATTTTATACAGCAATGGAAATGAATGAACTATAACCACTTGCAACAACATGGATGGTTTCCATAAAAAAATAATGCTGGGCAAAAGCCAGATGCACAAGAGTACCTACTGCAGGACTCCACAGCCCTTTTCCCAACCTCTTTAGAATGAGCAAAGGACAGGGCTGTGGCCTCCAAAGGCCAAAGGCGGGCAGAAATGCCCTCTGCTTTCCTCCTCTTCTTTTTGCCCTTCCCCAATCAAGTCTTGAAGGGTATCATGTTCTCATTGTTGCTGCTGGAGGCTGGAACACTGCTAACAGGTTTGCTGACTTGCTTGAGAAAAGACTTCCACTCGAATGTTCTTAGAAAGCGGAACTGTGTGGGTAACTGAATTACTCCCTCAAAGATTCCAAAAATGACTACTAGGGTTGACAGAGAAACCTGCTAAATGCTACCTTCAATTTCCAAATCCCATGAAAAAAGAACCCTTTCCAAATTTTTAACAATGTCTTAATTAAAAGTGTAAAAGAAATATAAATATAGCATAATGGAATATGTAGGTGTACAAGAGAGAAAATACCCATTGATAATAAATGCGACGTTACAAATAGAGACTAAAATAATCTCTGCAGAGGCATAAAAAGGATCCCTGTTTAACGTGCTTTGGATTTCCAAAGGACACTGAGTGCTGAGGTCTTGGATGTATGAACAACGGGAGTTAGAGGAGCCTTCCCCTCTTCTCATGACTCAGATAGGCAGACTGTCTGGTGGTGAATAATTTCTGCCTTTTCTTGTTTCTCCTTTTCAGCAGATTCTTTCCCTGCCCCAGATGCACTCCAATGTTGGTAAGAATGTTGGGCACATTTTTTGAGACTCAGTTGCCTCATCTATAAAATGGGGAGAAAACATACTCGAACGTTCTGAGGATTAAGAAGACCTCCTATGGAAAAGTGCCTAGTATACCACCTACACAGGATGCTGTCGATAAGATACATGCAAGTTCCAATCTCTTTCTCAGAGGATGTAAGGGGATGACATAATTTTCTTCTTCAAATCTTCCAGGGTGCTGAGGAAACTATGCCAGCCTCTTGGGATCCTTCCCTGCTGTGCTATTTTAGATCATATTGAGCCTGCATTTTGTAGGAAGTTTCACCTATTTCATAGTGTGGATTTGGGGGAAGGAGTGTAAAATAATATGGGACAGACTAAATGCGAGTCCTTTACGTTGTGCGCAAGGTAGTATTTCTACTCTGAGAGCCCCAAATCTTTTGTAAAACAAGTGCATTCATCGATACTTCACTTGGGTATATACATTTTTGAAAAAGGACTAAATGTGAGTCCTTTACATTGTGTGCAAGGTAGTATTTCTACTGTGAGAGTCCCCAGATCTTTTGTAAAACAAGTGCATTCATGGATACTTCACTTGGGTATATACATTTTTGAAAAATCAGTGTACGGCTGACTTAAAACTGCAATCTCATAAGCCGAGGTTGAGACCAGGGAGCCATGGGAAAGTAAAGACAAGAATTCTAAAGGAAATGTGGAGGGATTTTTACTAACTTACTCTAAAATTAGTGTTTGTGCCAATTTCAACTAGTTCTCCAGGGAGCAGGAGAAGCCCTGTAGGCCAATGATAAAATCTGAAATCACAGAAACTCGAGAAAAAAAGAAGGGGCAGGAAACTTCCTATACCAACCAATGTAAACAGAACTACTCTCACAGCAATCAGCTAAATTTTCTAGATTATAGGTGTGCATAACTTATATCTGCTTTACTAGAAATCTTCCACTCATTTTCCACATTGTTGTTTGAGAGGGATAAAAAAATCTTTTGGCTTAAATGAGTTAATGGGCATCCCAAAGCCCAGAACCTGTGCCCACAAGTGACTGAATATGGCTTTCCATTGCCCACAACAGAGGGGCTCGTCTCAAAGATCTGGGTCGATCGCTATTGCAATAGCTTCCGCCGGGGAGAAGCGTTCTCTAAGCTTCTTTACTTTCAGCTCTTTATTACTACCTGTCACTTATTACTGGTCAGACTCTTGGTGTTTACCTTCCATTTGCCTCTCACATTGTGGGGTTTTCACCTTCGAACTATCTCCACCCATTTATTGTCTTCCATTCAAGTCATAACCAAGCAACACTTTTCATTGTTCTTTGTCTACCAGGCTCTGCATCTTTAAATAGTTTTATCATTTTGTCTAAACGCTGCATGATAAAACTCTACTGTAAGCCTAAACTAATTCCTGATATAATTTATTTGTATAAGAAAAAATATTTTCAGCCCTAACCGGTTTGGCTCAGTGGATAGAGCATCGGCCTGCAGACAGAAGGGTCCCAGGTTCGATTCTGGTCAAGGGCATGTAGCTTGGTTGCAGGCACATCCTGAGTTGGGGGGGTGTGCAGGAGGCAGCTGATCAATGT
>NW_006288434.1:235461-241959 GCF_000327345.1 Myotis davidii
CTGTCAGCTGCTTTATATTCCTACTAGAGGCCCGGTGCACGAATTCGTAAATGGTTGGGGTCCCTCGGCCTGGCCGGCAATCGAGGCGTATTGGGAGGTTGGCCAGCCAGCCCCCCATCAGGGCCTATCAGGGGGCTGGCTGGCAGAGGGTAGAGACCACAGGAGGTTGGCCAACTGGGGGCAGGGGCCGCAGGAGGTTGGCTGGCTGGCTACCCCATCAGGGCTGATCGGGGAGCTGACTGGGGGAAGAGGCCGCAGGAGGTTGGCTGTGGGAGAGCACTGACCACCAGGGGGCAGCTCCTGCGTTGAGCAACTGCCCCTGAGTGGTTAGTGCACATCATAATGACTGGTCAACCGCTTGTTTGGTCGCAATCTATCTATCTATCTATCTATCTATCTATCTATCTATCTACCTACCTACCTATACCAGTCCAAAGGAAAGAGGCAGGAGAGAAGTTTCTTCTATTACAGTGATGGCGAACCTATGACACCCGTGTCAGAGGTGACATGCGAACTCATTTTTTTGGCTGATTTTTCTTTGTTAAATGGCATTTAAATATATAAAATAAATATCAAAAATATAAGTCTTTGTTTTACTATGGTTGCAAATATCAAAAAATGTCTATATGTGACACGGCACCAGAGTTAATTTAGGGTTTTTCAAAATGCTGACATGCCGAGCTCAAAAGGTTCACCATGACTATTCTATTAGGTATCCTTACCCCCAGATCGACTAAATTCCTATATTCACAGAAATTCTGTTCGTTCACCATATTACTCCTAGGACTTAGCATAGTTCTTGGCATGTAGTAGGCACTTATTGTATAAATTGTTGAATGAATAAATGAATGGCTTCAGCATGGGGAAAAGCCACTAGAAATACTACAAAAATGCAAGGAAGTTTATATATAAAAATCCATGAAAGTAGATCAACTAAATTCCTACATTCACAGAAATTCTGTTCGTTCACCATATTACTCCTAGGACTTAGCATAGTTCTTGGCATGTAGTAGGCACTTATTGTATAAATTGTTGAATGAATAAATGAATGGCTTCAGCATGGGGAAAAGCTACTAGAAATAATACAAAAATGCAAGGAAGTTTATATATAAAAATCCATGAAAGTAATTTAAGAGAGTAAGACTTTGGATAGTTGGTAGCTGATCTGATGATCAATTTAATACATTCACATAACATAGACTTCATCCCACCCCATGATGGGAACGTGATTTTGAGCGTGGACAAAGGACATAGTTTATTCTGTTATCAATACTATGATAAATATTTCACTTTATTCATTATATCCAGCTTTGTAATTTCATTTTTTAAATACCTAATTGGCTTTATTCAATAATTCAAGAATCAGACAGCACCCCATCTAGTAAATAAAATCTAGTTTTGTAATTCCTACAGAAACACTGTAGCTTTAATAAATTGGAATCATTATGCAAAAAAGTTTCAATGTTGGCATGGAGGAGTGAAAAGAGCAAGGACTCTGGAATCAAATATTTAGGTTCAAGTTCAGGATCTATTCTTTTAAGCAATCTAATGATGAAACAAGTTTTGATTACAAAGTTTTACTTACATTTTTTGAATAGTCACTAAGATTTTTGCATATTATCTTTCTACTATAAAGTTTCAAAACATTAAGTCAAATAGTAGTAAAATTTTTACGAGATTTCCCCTTCCACGTACTTTCCAATTATACCACTATAGTGCATGTATTAACTTTGAAATTATATGAATTTCCAATTTATTTCAGTTTTTGCCTTGGAACTTACTTCAAAGCCTTTCAACTGGAAAATCCTGAAAGTAGAAACCCATTATGCAAATCAAAGATTAGGCCTTGAAGGATTTGGAAGTCAAATTCTTGTAAATGTTAAACCGTCTTTTGCAATAACTCACAGTGATGAAATTTAAATTTATTACCTTTTATGAAATGATTCGCAACATTCGATTGCCACAAGGACTGCATTCTGTTTATTCATTTTAAGAAGAAGGAATCAGAAAAAAAGAAGACTATTTTAAGACTTTAGGATTTTATCCAACATTGCTGATTAAAGGATTCTTCTATATTTTACAGGACCTATTACAAACTCTCTGTATAAAGCATATGGACTAGCTGCTTAAAATATAGTTTTGCCTATGCACAATATAAGGCAAGTCCAAACTTAATCAAGATAGTTTCTGCAAGTCATAATAATCTGGGCCAAATCCCAATGGTTTATACTGAAAATGCCAATATAGCACATAATCTCCCATTTAATATCTTTAAATGAAGATATGAGAAACAGAAAAAGAAGGTATAGGAAAAATATGTATCTCTTATTTACACATTAATTCAGAAATTTAATGGAAACATCACTCTGGTTAATTAATTACTTCTTTGCCTCTTATAAACTAAATCATCCTACTGATGAATATTAAAAAACCCGGTGGGCAACCTAAAGGTTTAGAAATGAAAATCAGGTTTTGTTGTTTTTAAAAGTTAGATTGCATTATTGACTATATTATTGATTGAAAAGGATATTTTTGAAAATGACTCTATTTAGATCCTGATTAGCTACCCTAGGTAGGGCATGCCATGTCCTCTCCCCAACTCTGAGAATCACTGGGAAGTCTGTTCTAGTTTTCTTCTGTTCAGATGATAATGGTTTAACATATGAGGGCTAAGGAGTGCCCCCAGGACAATGAAGTTGGACTTTAGACTTTTCCAGATAAACATCTTATATAAGATTTAAAGTTACATGAAAGAAATCACTGCCATATTCCAATGGTAACTCTATAAACTACCTTTATCTTTCCCCATTACTTTAAGATTTCTTATTCCTGTTACAGAAGAAAGTATGGCCCTGCTTTTGTTAAATCCAACCTCTTCATGTGTTCTCTGAATCCAATTGCATCCTCTTTCTGCACTTGGAGTGTTACGGACGGTAAATCCTAAACCAACTGAGGGACAGATGCAGGAGTCAGGGACTCCATGACAAACTGACAGCTTGGAGAAGTCGTGTGCTGGTTTAGAGAAGACCCATGGGCAACAGGTTCCCAAGAGAGAATGCAGAGCACATTGGGCCTGCATCCAGTCCTTTCCAGTGTCTGACACATCACTGTTTTTCCTTGGGTAGACACAGACACCGAGAAGCAAAGCTCTCTTCTAACTTAATAAAGGAAGGTCGTTTCTATTTTCCATGCAAAAGAAGGGTGTGGATCAGTTGGTTGAGCATTGGCAGGTGCACCGAGCGTTCACCGATTTTGATTTGATTCCTGGTCAGGGCCCATATGTACACCTCACCAAAACTCCCCAGTATGGCAACCTGAAATACATAACTAGTTACTTGGTACTACCCGTTACCTATGGCACATCTTAAACGTAACACATCCATAAATAAATTCTTGATTCCTAAACTCATCCCTACCCTTTTCCTGTCTTCTCTATCTCTGGAAATGGCACTACCAACCACACAGCCACTCCAGCCAGAGACCTGTACATTACACTTGATTCCTTCCTTTGCAACTTTCTCTACTTCTAATTTGTCAACAAATTCTCTCTATTCTGCTTTCAAATTATACACTGAATCTCTCCACTTCCCTCCATATTTTCAGCAACTCCCCAGGTAGACACCGACGGATTATTGTCAAAGCCTCAGATTAATCTCCCATGTTAAGCTTTTCTCTTTGGCTCCCTCTTCTTCCTGCTAAACCATTCGCCAATGCAGTCCCAGCAAGCACTTTTAAGCACAGGTGATAGGTTGTTTTCTCACTTCGAAGACTTGAATGGCTTTGTACTGTGGTCAAATGAATTTCTGAACTTCTTCCCATGGTCCATAAGACCCTGCTACTCTTCTTGCTCATGCTCTCATCACCTTGGTATCCTTCAAGGCTCTCAAACATGTCAAGCTCTTTGCCTCTTCAGATCCTTTGCAGAACTCTTCCCTCCCACTGGAATGCTCTGAGTTGCTGGGTTGTTGTTTATTTAAGTCTTCTCAGAGAAACCATCCCTCAAGATTCTAAGTAGGTTGTTTCTTATCTCCTACACTTCACCCCCACTCAACTCCAGGTTATTCTGCTCATCTGTTTCTCATGGTATTCATCAGAAAGTCTAATGTATATTTGTTTATGTTTACTTTTCTCTGTCTCTCTTACTTCACTGTTCACTCTGGTGCAGTTGAAAGCACATGTCCTTTGTGCACCTAACACAGTGCCTTGCACATTATGTGGACACCAAAAATATTTACTACACAAATGAATGAATGAATGAATGAATGAATGATCCCTCCATAATGACTTCACACATGTCTTTATTCAGAAGGCTTACAGGGCAGGAGATTATGTTTATTTTCTCCCTGATACCCATGGGCATCAGGTTCCCAAGAGAGAATGCAGAGCACATTGGGCCTGAATCCAGTCCTTTCCAGTGTCTGACACATCACTGTTCTTCCTTGGGTAGACACAGACACTGAGAAGCAAAGCTCTCTTCTAACGCCTTCATAAAGGAAGGTCGTTTCTATTTTCCATGCAAAAGAAGGGTGTGGCTCAGTTGGTTGAGCATTGCAGGTGCACCAAGTGTTCACTTTCATTCTTAATTTGGCTCAGTCACATGTCTCAAACCTTCAAAAAATTACTGTTATATCTCTTTGGTTAGAAAACCACAATATTCATAACAATTGTGTGAAAAGAGAGCTGTTTCCTGATCTACAACCTGAATTGATTTTGAAAGCTGAAAATTATGGTTGCACACATGGTCTAAGAAATAGGCTTGGGGTAGAACACCCTTTCAAACACGCGTTGATAAGTTGGCATTGTGCTTACGGGCATTTCACTCCTGCATTTTCCAGGCCTGATACTTCTGCAGGTGGTAAATTACATTAGAAGGAAAATCAGGTGGAGACTAAATGCAGAGAAGCAAAATATCACACATTAACAAAGCCAGGAAAAGAAGGGCCAGGGAAAAATTTTGTCCACATATATGTTCACTTCTAAACTCATTAAAGGCTGATAGAAATTCCAACAGAACTCATCATTCAAGACTAAGAAATAAAATTTGATGATGGGAAAAAAGTAGCAATCTATATTTAAATGGAGGACTTTTCATTCTATAGGGAACCCGAGTTCAACCACTTAATTCTACTGTGGCAGGAATGAAAGTACTATTTCTTGAACTCATGCTCTATGCTAAGTAAATGACAAATGATTGCCTTTAGTCTGTAAGCCATAAGTTACTTGAGGTTGGGGACGATCTTACTCATATTTGAACCACCAGTGCCCTGTGTCCCATCAGGCACATAAAGGCTTGACTTCCCCTGGGGATATGTTGAAGAACCTGGTACAAAAGCCATGGAAGGGCGGCCCTGAAGTCTCCTGAACACTCCTAGTTGCTTTCTCTCACAAACCTGATGATGTCAGCACAGCACTGCTCTGGGCTCCTTTGCAGACCAGTGTTCTGGATGACACTCTGCCGTTACTAGGGATAAAATCTGATGGAAGACCCTTCACCTGGCCCTCATCACTCTCATCTGCACAATGCTGATAACCAACCATCTCTGTGCTATTTGCCTAACAAGGTTACTTATCTTGTTCACCAAATAGCTGGTGATTCTCTTCTAAGGTACAGTTCAAGGCACTGTCTCTTATCCCCCCCTTATCCTTGGGGGATACTTACTATACTCCAGTGGATGCCTGAAATAGCAAATCGTACCAAACCCTATATATATATATATATATATATTACGTTTTTTCATACACACACACACACACACACACACACACACACACATTTACTTTATGGTTTCCTTTTGGCAAATCCAATGGAGAGCATCACTTCTCTTGTGCTTTGGGGCAGTTATTAAGAAGTAAAATAAGGGCGACTGGAACAGCACAGCAATACTGCAAGTCGATCTGATAACAAAGACGGTTACTGAGTGGGTAACGGGTAGGAGCATGGAGACCCTGGACAAAGGGAGGATTTACCTGCTGGCTGGGATGGAGCAGAGGACATGAGATTCCACTACTCCACTCAGAACTATGCACAATTTAAAACTTATAAGTGGTTTACACCAGGATCTTTCCATTTAATATCTGCAGATCACGGTTGACCACAAGTCACAGAAACCATGGAAAGCAAAACCGAGAATAAGAGAGGACTACTCTTCTGACTCTCTTAATCTGTTCCCATCCTCCCTTCCCCCTTCCTTCTGAGATTCTTCAGTCTGTTCCATGTTAGAAGGAAGCTTTAAAACAGTAACTGTCACCTTAATTTAATTACAAAAGTATTCAATCATTCCTTTTTAGATTCATATCGCACTTGATTGGTGTACATTTTTCACAGACATTACGTAATTTAATCCACATAACCCTTTGTAAAATAGGCAAAGAAGGGATTTTGTATTTCTGTTAGCTCAGAAGGCTTAAGGGACTGGGTGTACGTAGCCAGTGACTGGCAGAGGGAACACACAAAGCTAGACCCATCCTCCACGGCAGGGCACGTTTTCTGTGCTACAT
>NW_006288434.1:242679-245931 GCF_000327345.1 Myotis davidii
ACTGCACAATCCCAGGTGGGCAACGTGCAACAGTGCCCCACCCCCTGGATTATGTAATGTTGCAGCCCTATAAGTGAATTTAGTTTAATTGCTTCCTATTAGCAGTTGAGAAAATGTGATGAGCAAATCTAAAGTGATACTGTAGAGGGCAAAGAAACTCATTAGGTAAATGAGACACTGCCTAGAGTGTGTCCATGAGAGGGGAATAAAAGATTTTGATTGATGATTCCATTAGGCACAGTAACATGATAGCATGCATAATTATCAGCGGCATATGGATGGCATCAATTACCAAAAATTATTAAAACACACACAGGCCTTGAGGAATGGACAATATAAGACAGATACTAATAGCACTATGCAGTGCATACAAAAAATAATTATTGATACTATTTATTTTTAAAAATGTAGCGTGATAATAAAGATAGAGTTGGAAAGTGATCAATCTAGAGAAAAGTAACCCCTTTTCTTCTCTTTTGAGGGGATGGTTTTTAAATTGCTACGGTATTCAATGAAGCATATCTAGAAACTGTCAAAAGTACAGGACTGGAAAGGAATTGAGTAAGAACTTAAGAAACTGTCATAGATTATTCAAATGCAGTTACAGTTGATTTACTACTTTAGAAGTGTATACACTCACATACAACATACACATCCCCCAGCTTTTCTTAGGAACCTAGTCTAACTTTTAACTTTCATTTGCAGGAAAACTCTTCCTTACTGCTGAAAGTTAAAATGGATTTATAATGAAAAGTAAGCAGTAGGAGAAATTACATAAGAGTTCTTTCCTATAATCAAATTATTTTTTAGAATTACTCATAAAGATTATGTTAAAGTTCACTATTAACGAGCTCAAAGGCATCAGGGACCTTCCACCAACTTCTCCTGCTAAGTCACCCACCTCTATCCTGAAATATTTTCTCTTTTTCTGGGTTTACTGGTTTGGTTATCTCTAAACAAAACAATCCTTCCCAACCAATTACTGCACTTCATCTTTTAAAATATATATATATAATCCTATGTTCAGATAAGAGAATTCAACCATGAGATATTTTTATTGCTCTTTTATTATACTTTGCAAGTATGAATTGAAACAATCTATCCGAAATCAGATTTAAAAGACCAGCTATATGTAGTCTGTCTACCCCTGACAGAGTTTGCTATTGTTGGAGCTGGTATATTAACTTTAGGTAATCAGTCTTCAGAATTCATGCTCCAAACCCCTGAAATCTAAGAAGGGCATTTGTTGTATAGAGGCAGATGTGAACAAAACCAAGTCCATCTCGGTGTCCCGGATTTCATTCATTTTTAAGTTTCATGCTGTGACTTTTGTCCAACCTCATTGCCCTTCTCCAGCATAGCAAAGCCTTCTAGTTGATGATTATCTGTGCTCCTTAAAATGTCATCAACACTTTTGTTAATAATGGCCGGAATGGCATGACAACTCAGATAAATATCCAACTGGTGATACTATCAATTATAAAACAATCATCTATCACAAGACCACGGAGGTATCACCCCCAGCACTATTGCATCTTTTGCCCTTTGTCTTGTCAATCATGAGCACCTGAGTTATACTACCAAACAAGTACAATAACAGGAATCTGTAGCAGAGGATAGTCTGGGCAGAATGGCAGGGTCATCTGTTTCTTCCCATTGTAAATTACCCTATAATAATTTCCGTTACGGTCTATGGAGTTGCCTACTTTGTTTTGCCGTCTGAAGATACGTTCTCATTTCGGTGGCCATTACACCTTTGTCCCTTGGTCAGACATCTCTCTTAAATTCACCTCTTTACATTACCATCAACTTTCCTAGTCTCTGAAATGGACACACCCACCAGTATTCTGCTGTCCATAACCAGGTGCTGAAAAGCTCATACCTTCCAAGCCCAATAATAATAATGACCCCCCTGTCACAGGGGGGTGCCAATTTGACAGGTAAATTAGAAAAGCTCTTTAGATTACACAGTCCATAATGTTGTCGGTCCCAAGGGGACATTAGTTTGAAATTCAGATGAAATACTATAACAGATAAGTTTTTCTCACTTGATTCATGATAGCATAGTACAGCTAAGTAATCAAACTTTTGCTTTCAGATTGGACAGCCTTTTTGCCTTCCGTGGACTGTTGTAAGGCTTATATGTCAGAGGCCAAAAAAAGGCACAAGTAAAATGTAAAAGAAAACGGAGCCTCCTCATCTGATCTACTTTAAAGAGTATTAGATAGGCAAGACTGAAACCTCTCTCTCTGATGAAACCCCAGATGTTAAATGTATAGGAACAATTTGATAGGCAGTTGTTTTAAAAGGATTGTAGTAGACTTTTATAGTATTTTAATAAAATTATTTGTATACTGCTCAAGTTTACCCCCTGAAAAAACAGAAACAAATCCTCCTCAGAAATCTCTGCACTTTCCTCTAGAAATTAAACTGTTAAATTCTACTTTATTAAAGTGCCCTCCCCCCATATATTTATGGTCATATCACATAGCTCTTTTCAGAGCCTTCTAGAAAATAGACACACACTTTGTGTTACAAGAAAGCCTGTATAGTTATCTTAGGAGTTTATTATTTTACATAACAAAAGGTTACATTTAGTTTTCTTTTAAACCTACAATCTAGTACTCAGAACCCTAACATTTGCTTTATATTCCCAAAGAAACCCTGTGATGCCTAATGAGGGCATCTGATGCTTAAATAAAACACATATTTTTAATAGTCTTTTCAAGTGGTGTTTTCAAAGGCACTGGGAGGAAGGCTGACGTTGTGTGATGACTACCATTAGGATGCAGTGATATTCTTTGACCTTTAATTAATCACCATCGTCCAAAGGCTTTGACCAAGTGCCCAGTTGTTATAACAGCTTATTTGTGCTGTGACATTGCTTTCCCTCCTGTTTTAGAACTGGAAGATAACTTGAGTGGTCATTTTATCTAACAGGAGCTTCCAAACAAGAATACACTAACTCATTCGGAGAGCTTTCTCCCCTTTTCCGAATGGCATATTTATAACCTTCCTTGTCAATGATTTGCATAACAAAGTCAACCAAAGATGAGTGATGAAATAGCAGATTCTAAAGGGCAATATAGGGATGCATAATTTGGGTAATGCTAAAAAAAAAAGAATGACAGAAAAACCACAATGCTTGACCTGGTTAGGCAGTTTGCAACATGACCTATTGTTAAGAAAAACAACTCAACCAAACTAAATCCTCACAGTACAAAGTTGAGAACAGCTTAGAAAATGTGGGGG
>NW_006288434.1:246309-249965 GCF_000327345.1 Myotis davidii
CAACAAAACAAGAGGAAGTGACAGGAGATGGAAAGGAACCAAGTCCTGATGACACTTTAAAGTCTTGATTCCTCAGATTGGGGCTTGTCAGCCTAAACGAATCAATAACTTTCTTTTTTGCCATTAAAAAGAAACTTAATTGATTCAATGATTTAATATTAATGAGAGTAATCCTGTAATATGTGATTTTAACATGCTTTTCATTTAATCTTTTGTGCATATATATTTTAATAGTGAACTAATTCAGTCAAATAAGGAACAAATGTTCTGTATCTTGTCACCTTAACCTGACTGCATATGAGTTAAGAGATTGTGTCTTGGATGTCTTGGTATTTCTCAAGGCAACTACCAGTATATTTTTATTGCATATTATAAAGAAATATTTGATTTACTAACTCCCCCCCCCTTTTTTAATGGGAAAGCCTTAGTAGATTTAAATTAGGATAAAATATCAGCTCAATACTGTTCAAACCATGGTCTTTAAGATTATTTATGTTTGTATATGACATAGTACTACTTTCTTTTTAACAAATGCATTCTAGCTTACATATTCAACAGAGTATTTTCCTGCATGTCCCAAATCCAATCATAAAGATACATTATTCAAATATTCTACAAAATAATTGACCATTATTCTGCAAAAGTGGCAAGGTCATGGAAGATAGGGAAAGACTGGCACAGATTGGGGAGTACAAGAGAGACATAACAATGAAATGCAATGTGGGGTCCTGGATTAAATCCTGAACCAGAAGGAAGAAATACACAGTAGTGGAAAACATGATGGAATTCTAATAGGGTCTATAGATTAGTTAATAGCCCACTTCTAGATTTCAATAACTGAGCTATGGTCATGTAAGAAGTTAACCTGAGGGGAAGCTGGATGAAGGGCACAGGGGAAACCTCTCAAAATGTAGTTGCCTTCTACATCTACATCTGATCCCTAAGTAGCTGAACTGTTCCCCAACTGATGCTATTATTGCCTAACATATTTTTGGAGTTTACCTTTCAGAACTGCCTTTAGAGCAAATTTCAAAAACAACCCAAAAAGCTCTCATTACTTTAAAATCAGAATCTCTAGCTTGGCAGTCCGCCTTATTTATGCGAGGCCCTTGAAGAATCTTCCTCATTGGAGCAATGTAGAATGTGACGCAGGAAACCTGTGTTGTAGCTTAATCAAGTCTAACTGAATTATTTGAAGCAAACTGTAGACGACTTCAGTGACAGGGCTGCAGGCCATCTTCGTCACTCTATATCTACATCTAGTCTTTTATACTTAGTATAAAAGTGTGTTTCCTTTGGGAGAGAAATCAATTAATACAAATTAAATCAGATGCAAATGACATTCTTATCAATTTTATAAGAATGCAAAATAAATGACTTGAAAGCAACAAAATAAAAGGTAATTATGTAATTTCTAAGTTACATTTTTAACTTCGAAAGAAAAATCAAGAGCATAATCAAATTATAATATGGCTGTATATAAATTATTTTCATTAAAAGAATAGTTATTGAAAGTTCTTCCTTACCACCCACTACCCACAAATAATTGGCTCAATGTGGTATATCCATTTTTCAAACCAATAATATTAATACTCCCTTCCTATTCCTACAATATATTCCAGGCTAATACTACAAAGATTCAATTTAATCCCACCCAACATTTCCTACCTCCCTTTCTAATTTATTTTTACTCTTAGTATTAAAAAATACTTAACATACTATGTATTTTATTCAGGTATCTTGTTTATCTGTCCACTTCCTTCTGTCTAATGTACGCTCTATGAGGGCAAAGACTTCTATCTTTTTTCTTATTATTTTATCCCTAGTGCCTAACATAGAGCTCAGGTTTTTCTGAACCTAATTCAGCACTCAAAAATATAACAATAAAACATTTATTGAGTTTTTACTATGTGCCAGTACTGCCCTAAGTACTTCACATGGACAACACAATGTTGCTGCTAATCTTATAATTCCTACTTTCCTGACAGGCTTGTTGAAACAAAGATAAATTAAGTACACACAGTTTGGAAGTGGCTGAACTATGATTTGAACCAAGACAGACTGATGGCCTTACTATACTCTCAACCTCTACGCCACTTCTCTAAGCAGAAGTAGATTACCATCACACATACTCACTCTCATACAAAATTAGTTTGTAGAGTGCAAAAAAAAAATCTTAACATAATGGTTCAGTACCTCCAAAGGGCCAAAAAAAACCCCACACAAATAAATATATAGCATATCTGTGGTATTAAAATTCTATTGGAAGGAGAGATTTGGAAAAAGGTCTAAGAAGGCTCCTTATTAGGAAGAAGGGGCAATTATTAAAAGTGCTGAAAAGACTGCCTAAGATGAATACCTAAGTTAACTAGAAAAAAGGAGAGAATGCTTACATATTACATTGAGAATGGATTCAATAAATCCCCCATACCATTAAGTCCCTCCTCATCTCCACTTAGAAGACTGCTGTAGTTGAAGGTCACAAGGAAGATTCACTTAAGTAAAGAGGATCTAGCCTTATTAAGGCTGACAACCAACCTCTCTCCAGGCATTTTTCCTGTCAGTCTCCTTGACTTGCTGCAGTAGTTTGTTTCCTTAAAGTGGATAAAACACAGGCTTAGGAGAACGGGGATTCTGTGGAGTGGAGTAGAAAGAGCACAGAACTTGGAGGCAGGAGAGTGGAGGTGACTTTCAGGTCCCCCATATACTGGTACTGACAAATCATTTTAAACCCTTTGAGTTTCAGATCTCATCAATAACATAGAAGCAGCAGCAGCAACAATAAAAACAGAAAAAGTGTAAATAACAAAGATTTTTAAATGTTAGCTATTATTATTGTAAGAAAGGTAAGTGGTTGTGCTTATTACTATTTTAAAAAAATAATAATTTAAATGTACTTTTATATGGTATCACATTTGATCCTCAAGCTAAGGTGGGATGGCCATTTCTAGGTCTCTTAATCACATAAGGGGAAATATGGTTCAGAGAGCAGAGTGCCTTACCCAAGATCACAAAATTTGCAAGTGTCAGAACTAGGTTTTCTAATTCTTGGTGGAGTGCTCTTTCCAGCAAATCTTTCTGTTACCTGTTGCCACAGAATTAAAGTTGGCAGAAAATTAAAGCTAGTAGATTTCATTGATTTTTCTAATATATTAATTGGCTTTAGGGTGATAGAGCGCATTACCCAAGATCACAAAATCTGCAAGTGTCAGAACTAGGTTTTTCTAAAACTTGGAGTGCTCTTTCCAGCAAATCTTTCTGTTAACTGTTGCCACAGAATTGAAGTCGGCAGAAAATTAAAGCTAGTAGATTTCATGGATTTTTCTAATATATTAATTGGCTTTAGGGTGACAAAATAAAGGATGATGTTGAGAAAATGCAGAAATGTTTCCACCATGATAATGTTTTTGCTGACTGAGGTTCATTCTTCATGGGATGTTATTAGACTTTTAAATAGTTTATCCCAGGTCTTGTATTGCAATTGCAATCACTCAGAAAAGCAATGCGTTTTCCCCAAGTTCAAGACAAAAACTGAAGCATAGATAAAAGGGTAATTATTGAAATAGAGGTGGAAAAATAAATGTTCAATGCGGAAATGCCAATGAAGAAGTTGGACATAGGGTTCCTTTTCTCTACAAACTCTCCAACACTTGTGA